>NC_140508.1:85177074-85239574 GCF_964339955.1 Pipistrellus hanaki
TGCATTTATTTCCGATGCTCCCTGTCCACGGACCACAGTTTGAGTACTTATGTGAAAATAAATTCCCCATTTTATGAATGAGGACACTGTTCAAAGTGACGCCCAGTGGAGGAGGTGATGGTGTCTGTTCTGCCAATCCCCCAGGCCTGTTTTGCCACAGAAAATTCCTCTCCGTTCCCTGAACCCACTGAGCTCTCTCCTGCTTCTGAGCTTTTTGCTCTTTTTTTTTTTCTCTCTCTCCCACTCCCACCCTCACAAACGCAAGTTCCCATCAAGATCCACCTCCCATGTCCCCTCTTCTGAAGCATCCTTCTCTGACGGCACGCTGTGCGTTCCTGTGTGTAACGGTGTGTCCACAGCCTACCTCTGAAGCCCTGGGCTGTGTCTCATTCCTCTTTGCATGTCCCTTTACCATGCTGGCCAGCAGGAGGCACCGCAGAAATGGGCACCGAACAAACGAATGTGCGCATGGACGGGCGGGTGAATGAATGGATACGTCATGATCTACTCCTTGAAAGTCACCTTCTTGGCAACGTGGAGCCTGGACCCCAATTCTCCTTGAGTGCAAGCTACCATCTGCCCCACGGCCGACGGGGAGCCTGGCAGGTGGGCAGGGGCAGGCACCTCTTCATGAGGGTGTGCTGGGTGTGTGTCCCGTCTTCTCCACAGCCCTTCCTAACAAGCAAATGGGCCCTGGAGAGGCAGAGTGGTTCGCCTGAGGTCACAGGGCAGATAAGCCCTGGCCCCTCTGCTTCTGCCACAGGGCCCCTTGCTCCTCCGTCTCCCCCCACCCCGTGCTCCTGCACCCATCCAGCGCCCCTCACCCGTCCAGCGCCCCTCAGGGCCTGGCCCCCCCGCCGCAGCCCGGCGCTCACCTCCGTCGGCATAGGTCTCGGTGCCGTAGCCGTCCTGCAGGCCGTTGCTCCAGGTGCCCTCGTACTTGGCGCCGCTGCTGCTGCTCTGCCGGGCGCCGTAGCGGCCCTTGAAGCCGTGCGTCCACTCGCCCTTGTAGAGCCAGCGCCCCTTGGTCTCTACGCCCAGCCCGTGCCGCTTGCCCTGCGCCCAGTACCCCTCGAAGGTGTTGCCGCTGGGCCAGGTGTACACGCCGGCCACCTCGAAGCCGAAGTTCCAGGAGCCCGAGTACTCGCCCTGGCCCTTGGGGCCGGTGCACAGCCCGTGGCCGTGCGCCTTGCCGTTCTCCCAGCCCCCGCAGTACGCCCCGCCATCGTCAAAGTCAAAGCGGCCGCCGCTCATCGCATCGCAGCCCCCGGCCGCCTGGCTGTCCTCCAGCTTGTCCGGCTCAGGGCTCCGGGCCGGCCCCTCACCACCGCCCACCCCGGCGGGCGGGGAGAAAGCCAGCTGCCGCCAGAGGCTGGGGGAGCCCAGGAGCCAGGTGCCCGGCCGGGGCCATGCCGGAGGCCCTCAGGCAGCCCGGGGGAGGCTGCCCGCGGGGCAGGGAGCGGGAGGGAGAGAGGCGAGCCCTCCACGGAGCATCCCGGGCCCGGCTGCCATGGAGTCAGAGGAGAAACGCGTGATCCCTTTAAGAAGCACCAGTGACAGGGTGTGGTGGCGGGTCCCCGGTCCGGCTCGGAGCGGGGCAGTTCCCTCGGTGGCAGGCTGAATTCCTGCAGCCCGGCCCCTCTCCTCCAGCCGGGGTGGGTGCGGGCTGTTGCTCTCAGCAGGCCGCCCCGCCCCTGGCCGGCCCTGCCTCCTCCCGGGACAGAAAGGTCAGTGTTGCCCTAACAAGGCCATTGGATCTCAGAAGCTGCTCCCAAAATAGCCCCCTGGCCGGCCGGCCTCCTTCCGAGCGGGAGGGGTGATCAGACGGCCGGTGCTCAGACCCGGGGCGGCTGGAGAGAGGAAGGGACGCTGAGAGCAGAGTGTGGGCAGCCGGGCGCCCGGAGGGCTCCTCTCCCCCGGGAAGGGCCTGGTCCAGCCCGGCTCCCTGGTCCCCCTGGGCCCGTGGGAGGAGCGGCGGAGAGCGGGGAGGGAGGGAGACGGCAGAACACGCCGTGCTGGCACTCAGAACGCCCAGAGCAACGCTCAGCCCCACCACCAGCCACTCACAGCCCCCCCCCCCCCCCAGGCCCGGGCTGCACCACTGCAGCCCCAGAAAGGAATCCGGTGACGACAGGGAAGGAACGGGCCTGGCTCCACAGGAGCTTTGGACGCAGAGGCGTGAGGGTCTGGAGCGGCGTCGGGAGGTGCAGCAGGTCCGAGCCCAGAGCTCACGCACAGCCCCGAGCTCCCTCCGCCCGGGGACCCCGAGACCCCGGGGGGACCCTGTGCAAAGGCCGGGTCACCCCCCTGGCTCTCCCGCAGGGCAGATACCGCCTGGGGAGGGCGAGGCGTCTGTCTGCCCTCCGTCTCTGCCGCACACAGCTGCCAGTGGCGCTGGAAGGACTTCCTCTCAGAAACACTCAGGGATCATGATTTTCTTTTTTAAAATTCTCTTTCCCAGCTCTTCTGCTCTGGCGTCCTGAGAGCCGGGGCAGCCAGATCCATCACGTTCCCGGCGGGACAGGCTCCCAAGCTCCAGGGAGAGGGGCACGTAAATCCCCGGGACATGGAGCCGGGCCGGGCCAGTGCCGGGGAACCCCAGCTGAGCCGGGTCAGCGGGAGCAGAGTGACTCCGAGGAAGGTGGCAGCCACCAAGAGCAGGAAGCTCTGTGTGTGTGAGGGGGCGTGGGAGGAGAGAGAGAGAGAGAGAGAGAGAGAGAGAGAGAGAGAGAGAGAGAGAGAGAGAGAGAGAGAGATGGGAGCGGGCAGGATAGAAACCATTGAGAAAGCAAGCACAGGAGGTTCCTGAGAACATCACACGATGATCTGATTTCAAACTCACCATGCCCAAACTGCAGGATGGCTTGGGCCACTTAAAATCACTGCAGAAGTTCTGTTCGTTTCAGAAACGGAGAGAAAATGCTTTCTCCCTTCCTCCCAGCGGATTCCTAGTTCTTAAGTCTTGGCTCTGTCACCATTCGCAGCCCCCTGCCCTGAAGGGCCCCTCCTGTGCCCACGTTCCCCCCTCCCCAGTAGAAACACCAGCTTCTGCGCGCACTGCCGCTGGCTGCTGGCCAGGCTGGCGGGAAGAGCAGGAGTTAGAGGCTGTGCGTGTCATCTGGGTCCTGTCTCGCCGCCCGCCTGGCTGGCTGACAGCCTGCGCGCACACCTCCCTGAGAACAACACCTCAAGGCTGTCCGCCGAGGGCTCTGCTTCTGCCACTTCTCACCTCAGTCCCTGGAGAACCCCACGTGTCTTTCCAGCTCGGCTCTCAAGGGGAGGGGAAAGGACATCTCAGACCGGAGCCCTCTGTAGTGAAACGCTGAGCAAATTGCCATCATCCTGTCCTAAGGCTGCCTGGCTGCGGTGGCCCAGAGGGCTGTGCACCTGCATACATGTAGCCACTGCTCACCCGGGCGGCCCCCTGCAGGGGTTCCCTACCGAGGGCCCTGCACACAGCAGTCACCAGTAGAACCTAGAGAGGATCCAAGATGGCTGCTCGGGTATACACCTAGCCGCAGCAGCTCACAACAATTTCAAGGGAATACAACTAAAATGTAGAATGGACATTGCCCAGAGCTACAGGTAGTCGACTGACTGAAAACTCTACAATAGGAAGGAGGGAGAAAACCAGAAGGAAAATCAGAGGAGCTGAAAAAAAGCCTAAGGTACGGAGACATGCGGTGCGCTCGCACGCACGCGCGCGCGCGGAGAGGTCGCAGCCGGAGAGGAGGAGAGGGCTGGGTGCTGCCCGGCGTTCCCTAGCAGGAAGGAAATAGAACCCCCAGCCTGGGCTGAACCCCCGAACCGGCAGCGCTGAGCCCCAAGTTATGGGCCAGACCCTGGGGACCCAGGCTCCGGCAGGGGGAGACAATCCCGGGGGACGGCGAAAGGCGGGGCCCCCGGAGTCGCGCGCACATGGCGCGCAGAGGACTGAATGTTGACTCTGATGCTGGATTACCCTAGCCGGAAGAAACAAAGCCTCCGGCGGCGGCTCTGAGCCTCAGTCCAGACCGCCCCGAACTCCAGGTCTGGGCCAGTCCCTGGGGACCCAGGCTCGGGCAGGGGGAGACGGAGCTGTGAGGTGGAGTCCTGGAGCGCGGCGAAAGGCCGAGCCCCCAGAGTCGCGCACACTGTGCGCAGAGGACAGTCTGTTGACTCTGATCCTGGACTCCCCTAGTGGGAGGGAGAAAGAAAGCTCCAGACTGGAGGAACGCGACGAGGAGCAGGAGCCCCTGCCGGACACCGGCCAGCCGGGCGCCAGCGGGGAGCCGGGTGACGGGGCCCCCAGGGGCGGGGGTGCCCCTGAGCCTTCGACTGCTGAGCGCGGGCAACGGAGCCAAGGACGGGGGCTGCTTCCTGGGCGGCGCCGACCCCGGCAACAGGCTGGAGCAGCGCGGGAGCCCGCGGAGAACAAAGGGGTGCCACAGGCCAACCTGCTGAGCTCCCAGTACAAGGAGGAAGAAACCAAAGAAGTTCTCAATGTGAAGAAATCAAGTGAGAGCAAATGATAGTAAAATTACTTAAGAAAGAATACAAAGAAGATCTTGAAAGATCAGAGACTGGGTCGGAGCTCGGCGCGCCAGCCAACATTGCAACATAAATGCGTTTTTGTTTTTTTTTAAAAAAAGAAAAAAAGAAGGGAGAGAGAAGGGACAGAGTGTTGGAGCAGCGGCGACCGGGCCTAGAGTGGCCAGGCACAAGGCAGTGGCAGCTGGGCCCGGAGCAGCAGTGGCCAGGCCCCAGAGCAGCAGCAGCCAGAACAAGAGCATCAACGGCCAGCACCGGAGCGGCCAGACCTGGGGCAGTGGTGGCCGGGCCTGAGGCGGAGGCGGCCAAGCCCAGGGTGGCCAGTCCAGGAACACCCAGACACGGAGTGGCTGGGCCCGGAGAGGCCGGGCCCAGAGCAGCCGGGTTGGGAGCAGCCAGGCCCAGAACAGCAGTAGCCAAGCACGGAGCATCCAGGCTGGGAGCAGCCAGGCTCGGAGCAGCCGGGTCAGGTGCGGCCAGGCCTGGAGCAGCCAGGCCCGGAGCAGCAGCTGCCAGGCTGGGAGTAGCCAGGCCCGGTGCAGCCGGGTCTGGTGTGGCCAGGCCTGGATCAGCGGCTGCCAGGCTGGGAGCGGCCAGGCCCAGAGCAGCCGGGTCTGGTGCGGCCAGGCCAGGAGCAGCGGCTGCCAGGCTGGGAGCGGCCAGGCCCGGAGCAGCAGCTGCCAGGCTGGGAGCGGCCAGGCCCGGAGCAGCCGGGTCTGGTGCGGCCAGGCCAGGAGCAGCGGCTGCCAGACTGGGAGCGGCCAGGCCCGGAGCAGCAGCTGCCAGGCTGGGAGCGGCCAGGCCCGGAGCAGCCGGGTCTGGTGCGGCCAGGCCCGGAGCAGCGGCTGCCAGGCTGGGAGCGGCCAGGCCCGGAGCAGCAGCTGCCAGGCTGGGAGCGGCCAGGCCCGGAGCAGCCGGGTCGGGTGCGGCCAGGCCCGGAGCAGCGGCTGCCAGGCTGGGAGCGGCCAGGCCCGGAGCAGCGGCTGCCAGGCTGGGAGCGGCCAGGCCCGGAGCGGCCGGGTCTGGTGCGGCCAGGCCCGGAGCAGCGGCTGACAGGCTGGGAGCGGCCAGGCCCGGAGCGGCCGGGTCGGGTGCGGCCAGGCCTGTGGCAGCAACAGCCAAGTCCAGAGCAGCTGGGTCGGGAGCGGCAGTGACCAGACCCAGAGCAGCTGGTTGTGGAACGAACCAGAGCAATGGAGGCCAGGCCCGGAGCAGCCAGGCCCGAAACAGCTCGCTCCTCGCCTGTACCTGCCCACGGCTGCCTCTCAGACATGGCTGGAAACTTTTGCGGGAGCTTGAGGGTCTGCTGAATCAAGTGATGAAGGCTTAGATCTGGATGTGTTGAGTTAGTATAGCGCTGGGGTGTTGATCTGTGAGTGCCTTGGGTGGGGCCTGGATGAGGCTGGTTGACCTATTTGGAAATGTCTTTTGTGTGAAATGTATCATTGGGCATGTGGAGGTATTATTGATATGAGAAAATGCTAAGTAACAGATTTACTATCTGAAAAGAGATTTACTATCGGGGAAAGGGAGGGAGGAGGAGACTGAACATAAACTGTGCACCTATGGATGAGGACAATGGGGGATGGGGAGGGGGCAGAGGGTGGGGTGGGAACCTGGTGGAGGGGGGAAGAGATGAGGAACCTTTGTAATAATATGAACAATAAAGATTGATTTAAAAAAAAAACAAAAAAAAAAAAACCTAAAAACACGGATTCCAGACCTCACCCCCAGCTACTGAATTCCATTGTCCTGGGAGGGAGCGGACAGTTAAATTATGATTTTTTTAATATATCTTATTGATGCTTTACAGAGAGGAAGAGAGAAGGATAGAGTTAGAAACATCAATGAGAGAGAAACATCAATCAGCTGCCTCCTACACACCCCCTACTGGGGATGTGCCCACAACCAAGGTACATGCCCTTGACCGGAATCGAACCTGGGACCTTCCAGTCTGCAGGCCGATGCTCTATCCACTGAGCCAAACCGGTTTTGGCACAGTTAAATTCTTTTTAAAAGATCAGACAAATCTGACTCTCGTTCCTGGTTACTGCTGTCATGCTGTCAAATGAACAAACTGTTTCTTCATTTCCATACCAGTGTTCATGGATTTGCTGACATAACGTGGGCTAGGTATGTTACCAAACGCAAGGGGCTCGCCGCCTGGGGCACTTTATGAAGAAATGAGGCACGGCTGTCCCAGGCAGTTTTGTTTACTTGCAGCAAGCGAAGAAGACGGGGAATTTATAGCCAAAACTCTGTCTCGTGGAAGCGAGGGTTAGCCACTGCTCAGACACACTATTTGGTTACTTTCATGTTGTTTTTTATTTTGTGTGTGTGTGTGTGTGTGTGTGTGTGCAGTTTTGTTGTTGTTGTTGTTGTTGTTGTTTTTGTTTTGTTTTGTTTTTGCAATTGGCTACTTTCATCCTCTTGAGTTCTTGTCAGCTCATCCTATTTACTGTTACATCTGCAAAACACGGTGCGACATTTTAACATTAAGCAAGAAATAGCATTTATTAGGAATGGCCCAGCTCTCTTCCACGGCCCTGCCCACGGAGGTGGCAGCCATCTCCTACCCGGCACCCTGGCTGCCCTCAGACCCTCGTGAAACCCAAGATGGCCAAAAAGAGGACCAAAGAGCTCACCCGGCACCAGTCAGACCGATTCGCCAACATGAAGCGGGCCTGGCGGGAACCCAGAGGCACTGACAACAGGTGCCCAGAAGGTTCCAGGGCAGATCCTGAGCCCAGCATGGCTGTGGGAGCAGCAGGAACACAGAGCACGTGCTGCCCGGTGGCTTTTGGAAGTTTCCGGTCCACAACGCCAAGGAGCTTGACGCGCTGTGATGTGCAGTGACTCTCACTGTGCTGCTGAGGCTGCTCACAGAGTCCCCCAAAGACCCGCCACGCCACTGCGGGAGAGCAGCCAGCGGGCCCTCAGAGTCCCAATGCCGGGCTGCGCAGCGAAGAGAATGGATAGACAGGTTGTGTGCCCATCGTGTGTGTGTTAATAAAATCATGAAATTCTGCCATCTGGCATTCCAAAAAAAAAAAAAAAAGAATGGCCCAGACCTGGAGACTCTTGTCCTGTCTAACACAGAGGGTAAATACTTGTGGCCTTAGATATCTGTTCAAATTCTAAGCTGTGGACCTGGAACCAACTGTTAATTTCTCTTCACCTGTAAAAGTGCCTTTCTCAAAAGGTTGTTGATATTAAGGCTAACAGTATCTACCTTACATGACTGAATACTGTGTTTAAAAAGGCCTAGAACACACGACACAACCAATAAACGTTAGGTATTATTAATGCTACCTTCGCCTGATGTTCCTTTTCAAACTATTGTGCTTAATGAAATAGTCACCGAAGTGGGAAGCGACCACTCCCTAAATATTACTTACTTTGACATTGAAGTACTCCTTACTCTTCCCAATATGTGTTTACTCAGCATTACCCTGTGGTTTTTCAAACTGATAAACTATGTTACTGTTAAAGGGACACTTTGACTTCTTAAAAGTTTAAGTAAATTCTTTGCTAAATTAGCTGCTGGCCTTACCGGGACCGGGTTGAGCTTTTTTTTTTTTTTTTTTTTAATAAATCTTTATTGTTCATATTATTACAATTGTTTCTCCTCTCCCCCCCCCACCCCCGCCCCCAGCATTCCTCCACCGGTTATCACCCACCCTCTGCCCTTACCCCCGCCCTGTCCTCATCCATAGGTGTACGATTTTTGTCCAGCCTTTTCCCACACCCCCCACACTCCTTTCCCCCCGAGAATTGTCAGTCCACTCCCTTCCTATGCCCCGGATTCTGTTATATTCACCAGTTTATTCTGTTCCTCAGGTTTTCACAGGTTGAACTTCTGGATCCCACCACCACCTTTTGGCCCTGCCCTGAAACCAGTGCGGTTCAGGGGAAGGGAGACCTCTTGTGGCCAGAGGTGCATTGAAACAGCTTTTCCTTAGGAAAACCCAGTTCTTCCCACCACTGGAATGCACGGAAACTTGGGGTGAGTGTACACTGTTTGAAGAAGCATCGATCTCCTTCCTCTTTTCCCCAGGTCTTGGCTTGCTCCATGGCTCTTTGTCAGGTGGGGGGTCTCTTGTGTCCTGTTTCCTTCTCAACGTAAGCGCCACCGCAGCCCGGGAGCCTGGAGAGAAGGGAACCGGAAGTTCCGAACAGAGAGGGCTGCACCTGGAAACCCACCGGAATTCTCAGCGCTGAAGGCTCAGCTAGAGAGGCCTCACCTCCCCAGACAAGGCTCCTGGCCAGGTCCACAAGCATGGGGAGACCAGCCCCGCTTCAAGACAGCCATGGCCTCCATGAGCCGAGGGACCCCCATCGCCCCCACCATGGGGCATCTCACAATGGCGTGTCCTACGACCCTCACCGCCCTGTCTCTGGGCTTTTGAAATCGAGGGGGGGGGGGGGGAGGAGGGAGAGACCTGTGTTAAGTACCCCAAAAACACTTTTCCATTCCGGGAGCACTGTCCTGCCCGCTCCGGGGTTACTTACTGGTCGCCGGGCCCTGAGGGCCAGCTTTCTGCCTCATTGCTGGGGAAGGCCCCTCCTGGAGGACAGGGACCTTCGTGCTGGCATCCCGTCTGGAGACGGGGAGGTGGGGCGTCTGTGTCCACTGCGACCCTCGTCCTCCTTCCCGGGGCCCAGGGCCTCATCCACTGGACCACTTCCAGCTGTGGACCTGGCCCGGCCCATTCTTCACCTGACTCTTCTGGCTGACCACCTGGCCCCACCCCCTTGCTTATGTCACTGCTTCTGGCTGTTCACCTGTCCCTACCCGCCCCCTTCTCTTGTTTAAGTCTCAACTTCCAGCTGACGAAATGGCTCCACCTCCGTTTCTAACATAAAGGTAATTTTGGCATGGGTAAGCATCTTACCAGCCGGTTTATTCTATGCTGCCTCCCCGCCTTGGTAACAGGATGCCATGCCTGTGCCTTCTGCATCTCCATCCCCGCCACTCACCTGCCTGGCATTTAGGGACAATGTGCTGCCTTTGTGACAGGTCCAGAGTAGAAAGCGGTGCTTCCTGCCCCCGGAGCTGCCCGTCTCCCTGGGGGAGGCTCAGGAGAATGAACCTCAGTCCTGGACACCCTTCGGGACAACCTGCCCCCAGAGCTCACAACGCTGGCAGGCTTGCACAGCACTTTGGGGTTTAGACGTGAGAATCATTTTCTCCGTAACTGCCGTGTAATTTTTATTTTAAACCCTCAGTGTTCCACAGGGAAGAACACACTCCTGTCCTAAGCCGGCACTGAGCACCTTTCAGCCACTGCCCTGCCAGCCTTGCGAGGGGGGGAGGAGGGGGGGCTGTGGGACCTGGGGGAACAGCTGTAATGGACCTTCTTACCCAGGGGCCCGGGGGCCGGACTCTCTCTGAAGCGGTCAGTGCTGTCTCCACAGGAGGGTCCAGGCTGGAGCTCAGAGCGGAAGCCCGGGCCTGAGGCTCGAAGTGAGAATCCCAGGACCAGGGATTCTGTTTTGGGGGGTAAGCGGGCACTCTGCTCCCCAGCCCACAGCACTCCAGGATCTCACTCTAACAGACTCACTTAAACTTCCTTAGGATAACTTAATTTTCTCCAAAACAAGAGCGTACAGTGAACCATAGGGGCTCCTGATAGGAGTTTGACCAAATCCTGCATTACCGGATGTCTGTTCTCTTTTGTTAGAATTTTCTCGTTTCAGGATTCTTACCCTAAAGCAGCCCTCTTCTCACTGCCCACCCATCCATGGAAACTGGCGGAGACTGCTCTCTCCAAGAAATCGCTGAATGCCCTAGTCGTTTGGCTCAGTGGATAGAGATTTGGCCTGCAGACTGAAGGGCCCCAGGTTCCATTCTGGTCAAGGGCACATGCCTGAGTTGCAGGCTCGATCCCCAGTGGGGGGTGTGCAGGAGTGCTGCTCAGCCAGAAGCCGGGCTCATGGCTGGCGAGCTCAGTGGCAGCAAAAGGATGTCACTAAGGGCTTAGCCCACAGTCCCTCCCCCGCCCGCTGAGTGCACCATTTTCAAGCACTGGGTCTCTAGTACTTAATAAAATAGCTTTATAAGTTGATTAACATTTGAAATAAAAATAAAATAGGTTTATAAAGTTAAATCCAACATAAAGCATCATCAGTATGTGGCAGCTTTCTCCTATCCACTTTTTAGGTGCAAAATAATAGATTATCTCCTACACATTTTGCAGAGTGAGTTATGAGAATTAAATGTTATCATGTTTGCTTCTAGACAAAATTTTAATTAGACACACAAGTAGGAGAAAGCCACTTTTAATTGAAAAATAAAACAATACATCTCAAATAAAACTCTGTTTAACAACATAAACAGTAATTTGTTGAAGAAATAGCTTCCCTAAGTGATAGTGTGAAATTCCAGGATGAGTATCAATACAATTTCCCTCCTTTATCCTGACTCAGTTATAAGCATATTAAAAATAAGAACTTTTCAGAAATTTAAACTGAAAATCTGTAAAGCCTAACCTTATTTCTAATCCACTGACAAGAGGGGATATTTTAAACAAACATTTCCAATTCTGAGGAGTTCCCAGATAATTAGCAAATACAGTCAAAATTTCCTTTATGAAAAAGCTTATATAAAAGACACACAAGACTATTAGTGATACTGAACTAATCCACAAAATTTCAAAACACAATTTCATCAAGATGATCTCTACTACAACTTTCCTTTCAAGCTCTCATATCCCAAAATAATTTAACTTGACATACTGGGAAGTATTAAATTTTGAAAGAAAGTACTAACGTTATTGCTTTAAGTTAGAAAAAATCTATGGTCAAGTCTCTTATTAAAGAGTTAAACAGCTATTCTTACAATTACACTCGTGTAACTGCAGAAAACACTTCCAGCTCGCAGTAAGCATCACTCTTCTGAATGACAAAGGCATCAGCTCATTGAGATGCATGGCTTTTGGTGACTGTTACTACCCATAAAGTCATCACTGTCTGACTGAGAAAGGTTGTTTACAAAACTCCACTTCCAAAATTAACATTTTTATTAAATCAAGTTAAAAAAAAATGTTCACTGCAGAAAAGTCAACAAGGGTTTTAACAGAACCAAAATATCCCTTTTTATACAATGCATGTACAAATTAGCAACTACTTCTGAAATTTTATGTTCTTTCAAAGAAAGCATAAACAATGCGTATTAGCACGGAATGTCAGCTCACCCACTCTTCATCGTTTACTCTGTGATTTGGGGCTTCCGGTACAGGTTATTTTAGGATTCTCATTAATGAATACTAAGAACAAACAAACCCAGTCTGACTGAAAGGCAGTGAAACAGAGCGGCTGGGAAATGTGTCACCACTGCATCATGCATTATCACTGAGAACAAAGAGCACCATATAGACGGTAATTGTGGGTATAGACTCAGTTTTTAAGGTGTAACAGCAGCCAACTAGCCCACTTAGCATTGGGCTGTTACCTTTTAAAAATGTGGTGATGTACAAACTTTTAATCAAATCAAGTAAACACTTAAATCCCATATTGCTTATCTATTTTTAAAATCTGAATAGAAATCCTGTATATAAACTGCATGCGTGTGTGTGTATTATACATATGCATCTTTAGCTTTGCTTGAATTTCTCAACTAAGATCATGAAGCCAAACTTCTCACTTAAATATATATGTAGAACATACAACAGAACCACCAACTGAAAACTTTTCTAATAAAAGTTTCATCTGAGCTAGTGAGAAACACTGGCTATTGAAAAATTCTGAAGCCAAAGAGCTGTAAATTCAACTTAATATACTTTAGGCTTATAAATTAGTCAGCCAAACAAGATTTGAAATTAGCAACTGCCCGCCAAAGAAGTATATTTCCTTCTGATAGCAAAGGAAAAAGGAAATGTCCTCACATCGAGCTTTTACTTTTTAAAGTTAAAATTATTAAAGAAATCTCACTAGTCTTCAAAAATACTAAGTGTTATATATAAATACCGTGTTCCTAGAGTTGAATTCTTCAGCTAGGATCCACATTAAAACGTTTTCCTTTGGATTGTTTCTTCAGCACTTCAAGTCTCCGTCCCGCAACGCTGAACTGGCTCAGGTTTGTTAGGTTCATCCAAAGTGTACACACCTGTCTGCACTGGCCACTGTGCTACCTGTGTTCAACAACAGCCCTGGGAGAAACCGCACCAAATTCAAAAGCAACGTAAGGAGAAGTTCCAGAATGTAATATAAAAAAGATAAAGTACACAAGAATTCCCTTTTCGCCATTACATCAGTGAAACAGAATCCTTTCGGTGTTTTTAGAGATAACGTCCGAACATTCATTTTTAACTTTTCAAGAGAGATGTTTAGATGGCCCACCTTTATTTTTCAATTTAGAAACTGAAACAATAGACTGAATTGCTTTTATTAATATACACATCGTTATTGAAATGGTGGCTGCATGTAGTTTTCTCCTTAAAGATGGCACTTGCAGGTACAAAGATGCTCGGATGTCTGTAGCCTTCAGATGTTTACTTGAAAAGATTCTTCAACAGCAGTTTGATACTGGGTTTCCTCATCTAGCTGAAGATTCTAAAAACAACATTAACATATCAATAGAAAAATATATTCCACTATTCAATACTATGCCCAATATATTACACATCTTAACACACACTACATATAGTTGAAACAGTTTGTTACAACATATACCCTTTTAAATAAATGAACTATAATAAAAATTAAGTTTAATTATAATTACTTAATAATAATTGATAAACAGAAAGGATCAGCAGAGAAAGTTGAGAATTAAAAGTGCCTTATGATGGCCGAAACCGGTTTGGCTCAGTGGATAGAGCATCAGCCTGCGGACTGAAAGGTCCCAGGTTTGATTCCAGTCAGAGGCATGTACCTTGGTTGCGGGCATGTCCAGAGTGGGGGGTGTGCAAGAGGCAGCTGATCGATGGTTCTCTCTCATCGATGTTTCTAATTCTCTATCCCTCTCCCTTTCTCTCTGTAAAAAATCAATAAAATATATTTTTAAAATAAAAATAAATAAAAATAAAAGTACCTTATGATAAATCACAAATTCAAAGTACAGTTAAGAATGAACTACAATCAAAAATTTTGTGTGATTTCTAGAAAAGGGTAACAATGTCTGAAGATAAATTTATTTTAGAAAAAGTAAGCATTTATTAAATCAGAGTTAAATAAGTTTCTTAACCATCACATGAAGCTAAAAACTATAGCTCACTCAATCTTAAACTGCTAATCCTTAACTTTAAAAAGTCTACTTGCTGTCGATTACTAACATGTCTATGGGTTTGCTTTAGAATAAACAGGCTTCCACTGACAACCTCAAGTAACGAAAATGATGTATTTCTCTGTGGCAAGGTAAAACAACCTGCCAAACAGATCCAAAGTGGGTCACCAAATACATTTTTGTTTTTCCAGTTACACAGATCCCCAGACACAGTAACCTTTTTTTTAAAAAAAAATATATATTTTTTATTGTTTTGTTTTTTTCACAGGGAGGAAGGAAGAGAAATAGTTAGAAACACCGACCAGCTATACCTCCTGCACACCCCTTACCGGGGATGTGCCCGCAACCAACGTACATGTCCCTGACCGGAATCAAACCCGTGACCTTTCAGTCCGCAGGCTGATGCTCTATCCACTGAGCCAAACTGGTTTCAGCCATAGTAACCTTTCTTACAATGAGAATTTAAGAATAATCTACAATTACTTCATAAAAATGCTAAAATTGTAAGAGTACACCTAAATTTTACAAATCTTTGAATTGTTATTTTGAAATAGTATGATTAAAAATGCAAATTCCACAAAATAAACACTTATCAAGAATAACTATAATTCTGCCCTGGCCGGGATGGCTTAGTTGGAGTGTCGTTCTATACACCAAAAGGTTGCAGGTTCGATGTTTGTCTCTCTCCTTTCCTCTCTCTCTCTCTTAAAATCAATTTTTTTTAAAAAAAAAAAAAGAATAGAATAGCACATGCTTGTGTTAACCTACACTTGAAAACAACTACAGTATCAGCTATCCTCTGTTGGAATGAATGTTAAATTAGATAAAGTTTTAATTCACTAAAGTGAATAAAATGCAATCTCATGACAAATAAAACAAGGGCCACATCTAGTTTTTTAAAAATCATGACACATTTGGAAGGCAGAAATTAACCCCATGTTTTGCGTTGGGGATCCATTTTTACATTATGAAACTTCCCTAAGAAACTAAGGCCAAAATCTACAATTTAACTGGCTTTACTTGATAATTAAGCTCCCTCATTTTAAAAAATGTGTCTCCCATGCTAGATATATCTATTAGAATGGGTACAACTTACACTACATGAAAAATACACCCTCCTTTATCCGTTGTATCAACTTTACTTCTCTAGCAGTTAGTTTTCCCTTAGACCAGTGGTCCGAAAACTCATTAGTCAACAGAGCAGCATGTGGCTCAAGAGCCAGTTCGCTGACCACTGCCTTAGTCTCCTGTAACTCATTTTGTTGATCTGAGGTTTTGCTCTTCATCTATTAATTATCTTTCTAATACAGGAGGTGGGCAGTATATTAAACTTTTTATCACTTCCACCAACCAAAATTCACCTAAATTATAAAAACAATAGAACTTGCTCTGTAACCATATAATACTGATGGTTAGTATTAAACTGATACAACAGTTTGCCTCAAAACTAGTCTACAATGAGAAAGTTAATTTAACTTGAATACTTAAACAGTATTTTCTTAATCTCGAAGAATTCACTTACCACAAATTCTCCATAATCAAACTGATGTCTTTGATTTAGATGACTAACGAAATTCCTAGTAATCTGGCTAGGATCGCCCCAAGGAAGAGACACACAAATAGGACATGTCTATGAGAAACAATGTTTTAAATAAAAAACAATGAAAATAAAACGTTATAATTATCAAAGGTATTAAAACACAAGCTTATATAACCGAAAACACCTACATGAAAAGCATTTCTACAAGCCAAGTTCCATGACTAGATCATTTGTCTACCAAATGACCTTAAACTACACAAACACAACACAATGAAAAGAGGATCTTATACATTCAATTACTTAAATCTTCAACTACACAAGTGTTTCAAGAGAAACACCACATCCAGCCGTTAACAATATTAATTGTAATGGTAGTTATCATTAACCAGTATGTAAACTCACTTGAGCCACACAATAACTGGTATGTAATTATTATAAGCTTTATTTCACTTATAAGTAAAATGAAAGGGTAGTAAACTTTAAATTGTATCCTTAAGGTTTTAAATGAAGTACATCTTAAAAAATGAATGGATGACATACTGAAATGAAATAAAAAAGAACTTTAGTGATTGAACTCTAGCCAAAGTCTATGCTATATTGAATATAGTGTAGAAACAAAAATTTGCTAATGCAATAAAAAACAAAATCTCTTCAATACGAGGTTTCTCCTAGAGACAGCTTTGGCACTTCTATTGATTTACTTAACAGTAACTGACCCTGTGGAGTCTCCCTTAGTATTAGGAGAAAGTTTATGGACAACCTCAATAATTACTGAGGCATAATCTTTCACATCCACTAAAACTACTTAGAAATATCTACAATCCTTATTTTATTTTTAACATTTCCTTCTATCTCCAAATGGACAACTGAAAGGGAAGTATCTCTTGTAGCTCATTTCTTCTGCTTCACCCACAACTGAAATCACTCACCTGTGGAACTCATTTTCCAAATGAGGGGTTGTAGAGTTACTAACACAATGCTGAAATCCTGTACTCTTATCTCCTTCGCTCACCAAAAAGGTCTTACCACTTTCTTACCCTCCAGATGGCATATAAAAAAAGGATACATATGCACCAAAAAGAAAGTATGATTCCTTTCCTTCCTTGCTGTATGAATTCACATACTAGATTCCGCAAGGATCCAAACTTAAAACACCTAGTGACTTTATTCTTACATATAGTTTTCACTGGTAGCCGATCCAGACTGGGGTGAGCTGACTGCATCCGACGCAGACCAAGACACTGAGCAGCCCTATAGAGCTGGGTCGTGGCCCCTCGGTAGTGAGTCCCCAGTTCACTCTCATTACTTCCCTCTTCTCTAGACTATTCTCCTATATAACACTCACAACAAGCATTTCTCTTCCGTAAGTTACTGATATCTCATTTGACTTCAGACCTTTCGTCTTTTGTTGACAAAATGTACCTTACTGATAATGACCCTTCCAAATTTAAAACTACCTTTCCTGTTGTTCACACAAAGTGAAATAAATGAACAGCATCCTTTAAGCAGAAGGCTGTCGTAAACACATGTACTTACCACAGGAACTATCTGAAATAGGTGATTACTGTTACAGTGATCCAATAAACGCTGTCTGGTAAAATTTGATTCTTGACACAAGGGACACTTAAAGGTGGGATGCCCAGAACTGTAAAACAATTTTAAATGAAGTATACTTAAATTTGAAATCACAACCAAAAACACAGAAATAAAGCTCTCCTGTTTTTAAGTCAATTACTTAAGGTTTTTTTTTTTTTAAGTTATAATAATTAGACTATTCAAAGATTCTCTAATTTTGAAAAATAAATGTTTTTGATAATCTACAACAGATGTTCCCAATCTCAGTTTACAGTATCGTTAACGTCTCAGTAAATTTTTTTTTATGATGCCTCTAAGCCAAAACAAAAACAAACACAGCTGTTCCATGTACTGAGTAGAGGTCCAAAGAATTTAATTCAGTCATTCATGTGAGGCCAACAGATGTCACTGAATGTACCCTGAAATTTTAAATATCCTGTGGTGGCCCCAATTGGAAGCCCCCTATCTAGGAACTTAATTTTGAAAAGACTTTCATCAATATCTATCACAGCCTCTAGGAATCTAAATACAAAATTCCTAGGAAAAAGTAAAAAATGAAAAAGCACTAATTACCAGAAGGATCAGTATTTTAATGAACTTATATGCATACTACAGGCCCGGTGCATGAAATTTGTGCACAGGGGGAGAGAGGGTGGTGGTGGTGTCCGTCAGCCCAGCCTGCACCCTCTCTGATCTGGGACCCCTCGAGGGCAGTCAGACATCCCTCTCACAATTCAGGACTGCTGGCTCCCAACTGCTCGCCTGACTGCCTTCCTGATTGCCCCTAACTGCTTCTGCCTGCCAGCCTGATCAACCCTAACCACTCCCATGCCAGCCTGATTGATGTCTAACTGCTCCCCTGCCAGCCTGCTTGCCCCCAATTTCCCTTCTCTGCCAGCCTGGCCACCCTAACTGCCCTCCCCTACAGGGTTGATCGCCTCCAACTGCCCTTCCTTTCAGGCCTGGTCCCTCTCCGTGGGGACCAGGATAACCCATGGATAGACAATAGATGAAGGTCTGGGGGAGACAGGTTGGGGGAGAGGGGGAGAGAAAAGGAGTCAATGGTGAAAAAAAGAGGATATCTACAATACTTTCAACAATAAAAAATAAATAAACACGATGGGCCAAAAGGGGGGGGGAAGAGAAAGAAAGAAAAGTATCCTTTCATAAAACACACACACACATTTTGAGGATCATGCTTCACTGGGTTGTAATGGCTCTGAATTTTGGCAAGGGATGGTTCAATATTGACAACCTACCTAAACTATGCATGGAAGAAACATCATCACGGTGAAGAAAGAGGGCTAAAGACTTTTCTAACTTAATGTGATCCCTAAAATCAGCAACTGGATCATTTATTTCTAAACTACTAAGTTCTAGCATAATATCTGGTAATTTGAATGAATAGAAAAATTTTAATTAAAAAAAAAAAAGTAGCAGGATTTTCAAAAGCTTACCTTGTATTCTCTTGATAAGTTTCTATGTTATCAGATGTAGATGTTTCACTCCTATTACTTAAGAAACAAAGGGGATAAAGTTAATACCTCATCTTATAATAAAGCACATTGTAGATTCATTAACGTGAACTGCTAATGAAGAAGGCTAGTCCAAATTTGTTTTAAAAGCCTGAACTTCAAATAGTTCTGAACAACAAAAAGGAGGGCATTAATTACTTTTCAAATAAATTCATTGTGCTTTTATGAATATTGAACCATCCCTTGCCAAAATTCAAAACCATCCCTTCAAAATTAATTTATGCAGTTACAAAAGTATAGAGGATATAGAATGTTCCCTAATTACCTTAAATCTACAGCATGATAACATTTCCCCAGGTCCTTTAGACTTTAAAACTATGACTACCTCTACCTCTATCAGGCTAGTAAGTATTTGAATGCTGGGATAGACTAAAAAATTCATCAACTTTTCTATTTGTAACTAGGATATGGTTTAAGGTTGTGGCCTCCAAAGTAGAGTAGGTTTAAGAAAATACCTCAATGCAGGTTTCCCAAAAAGAAACTAGACTCTCCAACAATTAATATATAGAATAACTTGACATCCTCATTCAGACCCCAAGCTTGAGACATGTGTCATATGCAGTACTGGACAAATCCTGAGGGAAGCGTGGGCATTCCATACAGGGGCATTACAGAATTCATCAATGAGGTCCATTTTATAAAAACAAGGCTTTTCCTTTAATATATTTTATTGATTCTTTACAGAGAGGAAGAGAGAGGGAGACTTAGAAACATCGATGAGAGAGAATCATCCATCAGCTGCCTCTTGCACACCCCCACTGGGGATGTGCCCGCAACCAAGGTACATGCCCTTGACCGGAATCGAACCTGGGACCCTTCAGTCCGCAGGCTGATGCACTATCCACTGAGCCAAACTGGTTTCGGCAAAACAAGGCCTTTCAATAGCAGAAATGTTAAACAGAAATGAGATAGCTAGTGAACAAAAAAACACACCAACCAGGTTTAAAGGAGTTGTTAAACTTAGAAACTGGTTATTCATTTTTCTTTTACAAGAAGCCAAGCAGCACAGCCAGTCCTCTCTACCCAAGAATTTGCATCCACAGATTCAACCAACCATGGATTAAAAATATTCATAGGAAAAAAAATCTCAGGAAATTCTAAAAAGCAAAACTTGAATTTCCCTCCGGCAGCCCCTTATCTGGGATTGAGCCCTTAACTCCGGGCAAGTGTCCGACTGGGAATCAAACTGTGACCTCCTAACTGGGGTGGACTCACCGGCGGGCTACCCTAAGAGTTTTAACTGAGGAGCAGGGAAAAGGCCCGGGAAAAAAATAGCAACATGTGAAATAAACTGCTACTAAAAACAAAGTCCTAAGAGACTCTGCTTGGCCTACTGTCTCCTGGGGCCTTTCTATAATAGTGCCTATATTGCCTTTTTTTTTACACACTTGTGTGCACTTGCTATTGAGTTTTTAAAAATTAAACACTTCGTTGTTCAATTGGATACACATAGCGGTGGTAATACTAGAAAGAAAAGGGAATGACCCAAAAAGGAGGGCAGTGGTTACCTCTGGGCATATGGGACTCAGATGGTCATGGGTTCAAAAGGAGATTGTAAGGTGCTAAAAAATGTTTAATGTCTTCTGACCTGGGTTTGTGGGTAACTAGGTATTTATCACTATTTTTAAACCACACAGGCCTTTTGGCCATTCTTCTATATGAAATACATTTCCTAAAATATCTAATGTACAGAAATATGAGACAATGATACAAATCAAGCCAAACACTAGTTAAAAAACAAACAAACAAAAAAAAAAACTGAGACTAAAATAGAAGAAAGAATTTACTTGTCCCAGATCTCACTTTTACCTGACATTTAATAGCCAGAGTAGAAATCTCAAACAACTCTATTTATTAGATAGCAAACAAGAAGATTCCAGTTTGTACACTACTGAAAGGAATTTTTTTTCTCAATTTTTTAAATTTCAATTGCAGCCAAAACCGGTTTGGCTCAGCGGTAGAGCGTTGGCCTGTGGACTGAAAGGTTCCAGGTTCGATTCCAGTCGACGTTTCTAGCTCTCTATCTCTCTCCCTTCCTCTTTGTAAAAAAATCAATAAAATATATATTTAAAAAAATTTTTTTTTTTAAATTTCAGTTGCAAAAGAAAATAGCCTTTAACTCTCGTCTATTTTTTTTAATCCAAAAACGTGTCAATTTTCCTAAAATGATTTTTAAATAACATAGCTTGCTTAAGTATATCATGTCTAATGCATAGAAATCTGAGACAATAAGATACAAATCAAGCCAAACTTAGTTTTAAAAAAATTGAGACTATGAACATAAACTGATGAACAAAAATAGAACCAGAGACAAAGAAGCAAGAGTGAAGGAGGCGGGGAGGAGGTTAGAGAGCAACCAAAGGCCTTGTATGCATGTATATGAGCATAACCAATGGACACAGACAGTAGGGGGATAAGGGCATATGCTGGCAGTGGGGGCGGCCGGGGACAGGTTAGTAAGGGAAAAAGGAGACTCATGTAATACTTTAAACGATAAAGAATTTAAATTAAAAAATAATAAATTAATAAAAATAAAAATTGAGACTAAAATGGAACTAAGAACTTACTAGTACCAGAATTCACCAGGTCATCTGACCTATCAGATGTAATCTTTCATGTATCAAACTTCTGAATATACAAATGATATAGTTCTCATATCATTTTACTTTAAACACAGACACACAAACAAAACAAACCTTATCATATAGCTCCCAAAATAATTTCAACTAAAAAATTCTCTTTTTAAGAGTAAATATTGCTTACCTGTTCCCTACTGAATCTTGAGAAATCTGAAAGTTTGGAATGATAGCAGAAACACCATATTCATCTTGATACTTCTTACAAGATTTGTAATGATGTCTCATGCGATAGAATTTAATCTGTAAATTATTAAAATTTAATGTGACTTTTATTTAAATTAGAACTCACAAGATTTGAGAGATTGTCAAAAGAGAAGATAAAAATAGATAACTAAATACCCCATTTAAACAAGAGGTTCTATTTAAGTAAATGGTTTAATTCTTAATTGTTTGTCCATTAAGTGCAAATGAAGAAGCATCATCAGTCTGTAAACTCACTGCAAAAAATATTAAGAAATAATTTATACTTCAAACAATACTGCTAATAAAAGACAAATAAAAGTACTATGAGGCTGGCTAACAGTATTGGGCATTTCTTTATTCTTTACTGCAACTCAGCAGAGTTAGGAAGCATTTTTTTTTTTAATTATGTTTTTCAGTTAACACTTTTTCTAGTTTCTCAGTGAGGAAGAGAGACAAAATCTCTCAAGTGTATTTTCCAGCTTTACTTCATTGCCCTGTCAGACCTTCCTCAAAGAGAAGGAAACACAGACTGACTTGTAAATGCATGAAATAGGAAATGGTTTACTCACTGACTGTATTAGCTATTTGAAAAAGTGGCTGCAATAAATCCATAAGCATGTGGCTTCACCATTTCACTCCCTCTCCAAATGAAAGAACAATAAAATCCCAACTGGAGAATTAATACCCAGTTATTAATACCTGACTTTCCCACTTGTTCCAAAAAACTTGGGCAAAGTCTTCTAACAGATATATATATTTTTAAAACTTTTCTTTCTTTTTTTAAAAATTGTATTATATATTTATTTTTTTAAATATATTTTATTGATTTTCTTACAGAGAGGAAGGGAGAGAGATAGAGAGCTAGAAACATCGATGAGAGAGAAACATCGACCAGCCACCTAGGGGATGTGCCCGCAACCAACGTACATGTCCTTGACAGGAATCGAACCTGGGACCTTTCAGTCCACAGACCAACGCTCTACCGCTGAGCCAAACCGGTCTCGGCTCGAACAGATATTTTGTGATTCTTAGATAAAACACATAACACACAAGTAAAGTGGGCTGTTAATGATTTCTAACTACACAAATCCATTTGGCCATTTCTATGTGCAAAATTGCAATGATGTCCTAGCTGGTGTGGCTCAGTGGATACAGTGTTGGCCTGCGGACTTAAGGGGGTGTGCCCAGGTTGCAGGTTTGATCCCCGGGGGGGGGGGGGGGGGTACACAGGAGGCAGCCAATCAATGATTCTTTCTCTTCATTGATGTTTCTCTCCCTCTCCCATGAGAAAAACTAATGGTTGAATTTGTACCAGAATGGGGTTTAAAGGAGTTAAATGCCAATTTGCTCATTTAGTTCATTTTGTAGATAATTACTTTGATAAAAAGAAACCATGATAAAAATTATGGCAAAGTCAGAGACTGAATCTTTCAGTCTGTTCTCAGTAAATCTATAATCTACTAGAGGCACTGTGCATGACATTCATGCACTTGGGAGCCGAGGGGCGGGGTGTGTGGTCCCTCAGCCCGGCCTCAGTCCAGGAGACCTCCCTCGGGTGATGTCCGGCTAACACAGTGGTTGGCAAACTCATTAGTCAACAGATCCAAATATCAACAGTACAACGATTGAAATTTCTTTTGAGAGCCACATTTTTTAAGCTTAAACTTCTTCTAACGCCAATTCTTCAAAACAGACTTGCCCAGGCCGTGGTATTTTGTGGAAGAGCCACACTCAAGGGGCCAGACAGCCACATGTGGCTTGAGAGCTACAGTTTGCCGACCACAGGGCTAATGGATGTTGAACATCCTCAGCACTGTGGTGGATGCAGGCCGATGTGCTCCCCAGCCATCACCCAGCTGGTGGCTGAGCAGTGCTCCCTCTGTGGGAGCACAATGACCACCGGGGGGCAGCTTCTGCATTGAGTGTCTGCCCCCTGGTGTTCAGTGCGCGTCATAGGGACCAGTTGTTCTCTTTTATTATATAGGACTAGAGGCCCAGTGCCCGAATTCGTGCACCAATGGGGTCCCTTGACCTGGCCAGCAGGATCGGGCCAAAACCAGCTTTCCACTGTCCCCTGAGGGTTTCTGGTTGGCAAGAGGGCGTGGGTCAGGCCGAGGGACCCCACCAGGACACAATAAGAGCCACGGGGGGGAGGCAGGAGGTTGACCGGGCGGGCAGCGACTGCAGGAGGGCTCCACTGTGTGTCCAGCCTGTCTCGCTCAGTCCGCTTGGCCAGACCCCACCAGCAAACTAACCTACTGGTCACAGTATCTGCCTTGTGGTGGTCAATGCACATCATAGCGACTGCTCGACTGTCTCCCCACTGATGGTCAGTGCATATCATAGCAACTGGTTGAGCAGTCTTAGCATATCATTAGCATATTACACTTTGATTGGTAGAACAGACGACACTTAGCTTATTAGGCTTTTATTATACAGCACAGCCATCACTTTTTTTTTTTTTTTTTTTTTTTTTTGCATTTTCACCCCAATTCCCAATCTAAATGACTTCTTTCCTTCAAAACAATACCCACCAAGAATATTCAGACAAGAACTTCATGATAGAAACTTGACTTGCAAGAGCGATTTCACACTCACTGTACCTGTTTTGCACAGCATCTGCAGCTACCAGATAACTTCCTCATAATGTTTTCAAGGTCTAAGGCCCGCTCAGGACACGCTCTTTCTCTTCTGGTCACATTCCCACGGCAGAGCGGACAATGTATTCCACTTTCTCTCATCGCAGTCAGGAAACATTTTCTACAAAAACTAAACCAAACATGTGACATGTTAACTACAGGAAAAAAGTAGTCTTTTCAATGCTATAATTAAACACAAACAAGCAGTTACAGTTATGCATTCGTGCTAAATAAGTGAGGCAATACACATGTACATAAATCTCAGAATTTTAAAAACTGCATGTGCATTTCTCAGAGTATAAGACTAATCACTAGACTACATGGGAATATAAAAGAAACTACAATCAATAATTTTTTAACATATGAAAAAATAAATATTATATCATTTAGTAGCTCTGTGACCTCACACTCCATTCCTTTCCCTTATAAAATCAAAGAATGGACCATATCAGCTTTTGTCTCAAATTGATGCATATCAAGATGTTCCATAGGATATGAACATGTCTACTACAGAACAGCACACAAATTAATCTGGAAAATTATAGGATAAACAAAGTTAATACGGTATCTTTTTTTTTTTTTAATCTTCACCCGAGGATTTTTTTTTTATTGATTTCAGAGAAGTAGGGAGAGAGAGAGAGAAATATCAAGAGAGAGAATCATTGATTGGCTGCCTCCTGCAGGCCCCCTACTGGGGATCGAGCATGCAACCCTGGGCATGTGCCCTTGACAGGAATTGAACCCAGGACCTTTTGGTCCGCAAGCTGACACCCTATCCACTGAGCCAAACCAGCTAGGGCTTCATAATATTTTTGACATTTAGGAAAGTACTCAATAAATGGTAGCTAATACCTTTAAAGTATTAGAAGTGACTACCAATTATTAAGACATTAAAAATATTCACCAGCCAAAACCAATTTGGCTCAGTGGATAGAGCGTCAGCCTGCAGACTGAAGGGTCCTGGGTTCGATTCGGGTCAAGGGCATGTACCTTGGTTGCGGGCACATCCCCAGTGGGAGATGTGTAGGAGGCAGCTGATCGATGATTCTCTCTCATCGATGTTTCTAACTCTCTATCCTTCTCTCTTCCTCTCTGTAAAGAATCAATAAAATATATTTATAAAATAAAATTAAAAATTAAAAAATCAATAAAATATATTTTAAAATAATAAATAAAAATATTCACCAAAACAGGAGTACAAAAATTAAAAAAAAACACACAACAAAAAACTCCACAGAGTAATACTGTGATGCCATTTTTCAACTGTCAAACTAAAAACTAGTTTTAAAAATAATAACTAGAGTTAGAGTACTCACATACTTGGATAGCAATTTGTCAATCCTTGAAGAAAGGTGTCCCAAAGTCTGAGTGCCATTTTAAGCTTTAATAACTTCAAAAGTATAAATAATATGAAGTTCAAAAACCAAAACTAGCCGAAACTGGTTTGGTTCAGTGGATAGAGCGTCAGCCTGCGGACTGAAAGGTCCCAGGTTCGATTCTAGTCAAGGGCATGTGCCTTGGTTGTGGGCACATCCCCAGTGGGAGGTGTATAGGAGGCAGCTGATCGATGTTTCTAACTCTCTATCCTCTTCCTTCCTTTCTGTAAAATATATATTTTTTTAAATTAAAGTTTAATTGTTTATATGTTTTCTAAACTTTGAATAATAAATTTTAAAAAATATATTTTATTGATTTTTTAAGGAGAGGAAGAGAGTTAGAAACATTGATGAGAGAGAATCATCGATCAGCTGCCTCTTGCACACCCCATACTGGGGATGTGCCTGAAACCAAGGTACATGCCCTTGACCGGGATCGAACCCGGGACCTTTGAGTCTGCAGGCTGACGCTCTATCCACTGAGCCAAACCAGTTTCGGCTGAATAATAAGTTTTTAATTTAAATTATGTTTCAGTCAACATTTCATTCTCTAATCAGAGGAATTAGAACAAAAACAAAACACTAACTGAAATAATAGGCTAGACCCGGGGTCGGCAAACTGCAGCTCGTGAGCCACATGCGGCTCTCTGGCCCCTTCAGTGTGGCTCTCCCACAAAATACCACGGTCTGGGCGAGTCTGTTTTGAAGAAGTGGCATTAGAAGAAGTTTAAGCTTAAAATTTTTGGCTCTTAAAAAGAAATTTCATCCAATTTTACATGATATCCTTAAAATGTCAGAAATCTCTTCTCTCCAGTCCCAGTATCATTACCTTGATTCAGGTTCTAACCAATTCCCTCTTTGACAAGGCAATGGATGGCTTTTTAACTAGTCTCACCAATAACAAGCTGGACCCTGTACTAAAGAGAACTTACTAGCCCTGACCAGGTAGTTCAGTAGGTTAAAGCATCGGCCCAATATGCCAAAATTGTGGGTTCGATCCCTAGACAGAGCACATATAGAAGAATCAACCAATGGCCCTGGCCAGTGTGACTCAATTGGCTGAGTATCATACCATGCACTGAGAGGTCAATGGGTTCAGTTCCTGGTCAGAGCACATGCCTGGTTGCAGGCTCAATCCCCAGTAGAGGGTGTGCAGGAGGAAGCCGATCAATGCTTCTCTCTCACCCACTCTCCCTTCAGCTCTCTCTAAAATCAATAAAAAACGTATTTTAAAAAATCAACCAATGAATGCATAAACTAGTAGAATGTCTCTCTCTAAAACTCAGTAAAAATAAATAAGTGGAACAAATCAATGTTTCTCTCATCCTCCATCTTTCTAAAAACAAATTACAACAAACAAATAAATGAGAACTTATTAAAACTGAAATGCCACTCCCCTGCCAAAATTACTAAATTGGTCTCGATGGCTTCAGTAAAGAGTTTTGGTTTGCACAGTAAGTTCCTGCCAATATCTCTCAGCTCCATCTCCACCTCACTCACCCTGTGGCTTCAGCCAAACTCTGTAGTCCAGCTTTGTCATCCTCTGTAATCCCTGCTGGCCTCTGCATATGCTAGAAACCTCATCCAGGAGGTACTCAGCAACCCCTGAGTACCAAATGTGACCCAACAGTACTACTTCCTCCAGAAAGTCTCCCCACGTCCCAGGCTGTCAGACACCTGTTCTCAATGCTCACATCGCACTTTCTGCCGAGCCTCTCTCAGTAACCACATTCATGTACAGGTCTTCTCCATCAGACTGCTCAGCAGCAGCCCCCGGGAACGAGCACTCTGGATGCCCTGTACCTGACCTAGGAAAGCACTCAACGAACAGGAGTTTGTATGTTGGCCAAGTTAACCTAATAAGGAACTTGCTCTTTGCCGGGAGCAGTAGTGGGCACATCCTCTGCTGTCGCTGAAATGGTGGTGACACTTCTTTTCTAACAGACCCCCAGGGCCACAGCGCCGGCGTCAGCACCTTTCTACCCGCCAGTCAAAACGGACTCGGGGGCTAACTGTGTGTGCAAAGGCACAGGTTTTCTTTGGAAAAGGGAAGAGCAAATCTAGGTTATTTACAACGGAATTCTATTTCTCCACAACACTGCTTTCACCAGCCAGCCACTGCTCCACCATGACCACCCCTCCAGTAAACTTCTTCCCTCTGCTTTCTGAAATTCATGTGCAGCCAGAACCGGGAACCACCGTGTGCGCAGGGTTTGGAGGAGGGTGTAAGACAGTGCTCACTCCTCTCATCCACAAACCTGCTCTATGTTTATTTCATTTCCATACCTAGTCCCAACACATCCAAGCCCAAGGAGGTGCTTCGAAAAAGGCTTTTTCATAGCCTTGAGGTCAAGTCAAATTTCAGTCTGATTTTAAGCGCCCACAAGGGAAGTGGACTCAGCAGACTGCTTGGAATCTGAGGGGAGCTGGAGAGGACAAGAGTTCTGCAAGGTCAAAACCCCAGAGGGCAGCTGAAATTATTGTGTCCAGAAAAGCCTCCTTCCTCTCCCTCTGCCCTCCATTCCCTCCCTTCCCTCCCCGCTGCCAGCCGAGCACAGGAAGGCCATCAGGTCCTGATAACGGAGACGGACAGACTACAGGCCGGGAAGCACACTGTGCTCTCATACAGCTCAGAATGTCTTCCTAGCCATCTGCCTCTGCTGCTCCGGAGACAGGCATTCCGCACTGTCACTCAGCTCCCTCAAACGACAAAAACATAAACGGCCTAACTTCCATCAAAGCCACAGACCCTGGCTCCCGGGACAGGAATAAGGCAGGCGCTCCCGTCAGGACTGAAGAGCAGGGTGAGAGGATGGGCACCGTGGTCAGAGGGCCAGTCCTCCCACCCAAGGTCTCGGGTTCGATTCCCGGTCAGGGCCGGGGACCTGGGCCCCAGACCCGGTAGGGGCGGCAGGAGTGCGTGGGGGAGGCTCCCCATCAGTGTTCCTCTCTCCTCTCCTCCCTCCCTTTCATCTCTTTCCCCCTTCCTTCCACTCCCCCTACCAGTCAAGGGAAAAAATATCCTCAGGGGAGGATTAAGTAAAAGCAACAATTGCCCAAACCGGTGTGGCTCAGTGGATAGAGCATCCGTCTGCGGACTGAAAGGTCCCAGGTTCGATTCCGGGCAAGGGCTTGTACCTTGGTTGCAGGCACATCCCCAGTGGGGGGTGTGCAGGAGGCAGCTGGTCGGTGTTTCTATAGCTCTCTATTCCTCTCCCTTCCTCTCTGTAAAAAATCAATAAAATATATTTTTAAAAAAGTAAAAGCAACAATTGTTCTGAAATTTCTGATTAACCCAAAATTCATTCCATTCTTTACAAAACTACAGAACCTCCCTCTCCAAAAAAAAGAAAAAGGGGGGTGGGGGGAGGAGAAGGGAGGGGTGGGTGGAGAGAAAGCCATGTATTAGGAACTTGTTTGATTCTTCTCAGCTACTTGCAAGCACCCGGGGCCGGTGTCTCCTCTGGAAAGGGGTCCGGGCCTCAAGGCCGGGAACCCCTCCGCGGTGGGGGCGCGGCCTGGGAGCCCGTGTTCACGGAGAAGACCCGGGGGCTCAGGGCGCCGGCCGGGGCTCCCCCTCCCCTCCCCGCCCTCACCCGCCGCCTGCAGCCCTCCGGCAGGAGGACCGAGCCCCCAGCACCCGCCCCGGCCCCCGGCGGGACCGGCAGGAGGGCGGCACAAAGGGACCGCTCCCTCCCGGAGCCCGTCCCTCCGGCGGCGGCGGGGCGGGAGCGGCACCGGCCCGCGGCCCGGCTGTCCCTCCGGACCCGGGCGGCCGTCCGGGGAGCCGCGGGCCGGCGGGCGCGGGGAGCTCCGGGCCGGGGCCGGGCGTGTGGACCCCGCACCCGCCGCCGCGCACGTTGCTAGGAAACAAAAAGGCTCCGTCCCCGCCGGCGCCCCGGGCCTCGGGCCTGCACCGCCGCCCGGAGGCCTGGGCCGGGCCCGGGGCGCAGCCACGAGGGCCCGCAGCCCCGCGGCGCAGCCCGGGGCCCGGGGCCGGAGGGCCGAGCTCGGGGCCGGGCGGGCGGGCGGGCGGGCGGGCCCTGCGCCGGCCCGGGCCCCGGAGGCGGGCGGCGGGCGGGCGGGCGGCGGGCCGCGGAGCCGGCTCCTGTCAGGCCCGGCGGCCCCGCGCCGGCTGCGGGCCTCGGCGACCCCGCGGCGCGCGGGAGGCGGGCTGCACTCACACGTGCTGGCAGGCCGCGGTCCGCACCGGCGTCTTGAGCACCTCCTGGCACACGGGGCAGTAGAAGTCGTCCTCGGTGTAGGCGGCGGCCGAGGGGTCCTCGGCCATGGCGGGGGCGGGGAGTCCCGGCGGCGGCGGCCGCGGTGGCAGTGGCGGCCCGGGCCCGACTCCCTGCGCGAACCGGGGCGGGGCCTCAGTGAGGAAGCGGCGCGCGCCGGGGGCGGGCCGGGGCGGGGCGGCGGGAGGGGCGGGGCCGGCGGGAGGGGCGGAGTCCGATTGGGCGGGACCAGTAGGAGAGGCGGAGTACGCTGGGGGCGTGGCCCGAAGGAGGGGCGGGGGTCGTGGGCGGGGCCAGCTGGAGGGGCGGGGCCGACCGCGCAGGCACTGCGCCCGCCGGAGCGCCCTCCCCAGGGCTCCTCCCCGCGGGCGGCCGGGGGGCGGGGCGGGGGCGGAGGGACCTGCGCGGCTTCCTCTTTCACTGGCCCCGGGCCCCGCGCCCGCCGGCCCTGAGCCGCCTCCCCGCCCGCCACCCCGCCACCCAGCCGCTGGGACTCGGACGCGGCCCGGCTGCAGCCCCAGCCCTCGGCCTGCTTCTCTCCCGGTCCCCTTCCCCCGCTTCCGGCTTCTGCTCCGCAGCTGAGCCGAGCCCGGGCCGTCCGGCACCCCGCGGCCCCCGCCCCGCCCCGCCCGGCGTGCACCCCCGGGAGCCGCCTACCCGCACGTGCGGGCGGAGAGCGCGAGCCCCCGCGCCCGCGCCGCCCGGGCTCCCTCGCAGCCGCGGCGGGGAGCGCAGTGCGCCTTCCTCATCGGCCCGCGGCCGGCCGCGCCCGAGGCTCCGGGTGCCCGGGGCCGCTCCGCCCCCTCCCGCCGCTCCCCCGGGGCATGGCGCCGCCGTGGCTGCGGGCAGGTCCCCGAACCCGGACCAGCTGCGTGGGGCGCGGTCTCCATGGCAACGGCGCGGCGGGTTGTGACGTCAGGGCCCACCTGCCCGTTCCTTCCCGGCCGCTCCCCGGGCGGCGCCCACGGCTCCCATCGGTGATCCTGGGCTTTTCGGGGGTGTTTTCTCAAAAGCGGCCACTCCCTGACGCTCACGATTCGGCCCTAACCGCTCGCCCCTGCCCCCACGTGCTGGTGTCCCCACGTGCTGGTGTCCGATGTCCAGGGAAGCAGTCCTGTCCGCGATGGGACGCTCATCCTCGGGGAGGGGAAAGGAGCTCCTGGTGAGGCGTCCTTTTCGCCCCCAACACGAGGGGCCATCAGTCCCGTGGCCCGTGCAGCCCGGCGCCCACACCTCCTGCTTGGTTTTCACAGCTCTGAGGACAAGGGCGATGGAGACGTGGGTCAAGACAGTTCACCAACGTTAGTCACTAAATGCTTTCTTATTTTTTTAAATGTATTTTATTGATTATTTACAGAGAGGAAGAGAGAGGGATAGAGAGTTAGAAACATTGATGAGAGAGAATCATCCATCAGCTGCCTCCTGCACACTCCCTACTGGGGATGTGCCCGCAACCACGGTACGTGCCCTTGACCAGAATCGAACCCGGGATCCTTCAGTTCGCAGGTCGGCGCTCTATCCACTGAGCCAAACCGATTTCGGCTTATTTTTTCTTGTTTAAAATATTACATGTAGTAGTACATATATCTCCTTCCGCCCCCCCCCCATTGACGTTCCCCCAGCCTTCCCCAGCCACTCCCTGTCGCATGCCATTATTATTATTTTTTTAAATATATTTTATTGATTTTTACAGAGAGGAAGGGAGAGGGATAGAGAGTTAGAAACATCGATGAGAGAGAGACATCGACCAGCTGCCTCCTGCACACCCCCTATTGGGGATGTGCCCGCAACCAACGTACATGCCCTTGACCGGAATCGAACCTGGGACCTTTCAGTCCACAGGCCAACGCTCTATCCACTGAGCCAAACCGGTTCTGGCCATTATTATTATTATTATTATTATTATTATTATTATTTTGTTATTTAGAGAGAGAGACAGGAAGAGAAAGAGAAGCATCAATTTGCTGTTCCACTTATTTATGCATTCATTGGTTGCTGCTTGGTTGTGCCCTGACTGGGGATTGAACCATGGCAGGAGGACTCCACTCTAACCAGCTGAGCTACCTGGCCAGGCCATGTTTTTATTTTTATTTAACGGGCCCTCAATTTACAGGTATCTCCACTTACTCGGCACAAACATTCTGTCACCGGATTTACTGGACGTGTTGACCCCTCTGTTGGTTCTGAACAGCCTATAAAGTCATGTACTCCGCGTCCCCAGCCTTCAGCGCCCCCCTCCACCCACCAGCACGCCTCCCCCCCCCCCCCCCCCCACGCTCCTCCTTTTCCAGCCACTTTCCTTTCACTGGGAAGAATGGACTTTTCTTCTTGCTACTTACCGATGATGGGGCCCTCCCATATGCAAAACTCTCTAATCAAATCCTCTAGGCCCGGTGATTAGCATCCTAAAGCGGACCATAAAGGAGGTTAGAAAGTTTAGTTTCTTCTTTGACAAAGCCTGGCTCAGTAGTTAGAGCCGGAAAAGCCATTCTTCCTTGAGGAAGTGATTGGAAGCTGGCGGATGGGGTGGAAGGGAGGCTCAGATTCACTATTTACCCTTTGCTGTCTTTTTAACGACAGTACCAGGTGCAGTGTGGACATGCAGCCGGTCTGCACAAACACTGCTCTGCTAGTCCTTTTCACCCTTGTCCCTCTGGACTGGCCAATCGTTTGTCCAAAATGACCACGTGTTCATTTGATTCCAGGTGTTAAATATTTTCAATGTTACTCTTGACCGTCACAAAAATAAACCTATTCAGAGAAGGCATATCATTTAATTGTCCAAGCCTGTTTTGGAAACCTTTACTTATTCTTTTCATTCCTGTCAAAGCAATACTAATTCCTTCTGTTCCCCACCTCACCATGTTGCCTTGTACCCCGAATCTTCCAAAGGACGCCCCAAGAAGTGGAATTATGGAGTCATTTATTAAAGGCCGGCGGCATGCAAGGGGCAGAAGCTCCAGATCTCGCAGCCCCAAAAAGCTCGCCACACCTGGCTTATATGCAGAATATCACAAAGGTATCAATTACATCTTTGGGCTTGGAATGAGGAACCTGGTTTGCAAGGAGCCGTACAGAAGCGAAACTGAGCAAGTTAAGTTTTCTATAGTTCATGGGTCTATGGGTCACTGAATTAACAGAAACACGTCATCTGGGGCCACCGAGGCAGTTTAGAAGAATTGTGCTCTCCAGGTTCCGGAACCACTGAGTCACCCAGAACGCATTATCTGTAGCCACTGAGACAATTTAGGGTAATTGCACTGTCCTGGTCCCAGGAGAATGTGCTTTGATAACCAGTGAGATCACCATCAATGGGATATTCAACCCAACATCCATGGAGTATTCAATCTATTGGGATAGCACCCATAAGTTCAGAAAATCAAAATAACTTTCCTATTGCTTTAGCAAGCAAATGAATACAGAAGCCAAACAGCAGGGTTAAAATATTAAACAGCAATTTTTAGCCAAGCTTGGTTCCCACTGCACCCAGCACAGACACAGACGGTGGACGTCCCAGGCCGAGGAGGAAGGAGAGGCGAAGGAAGAAGCCAGGGTGTTTCTCCCTCTGACACTGGGACGTAGAGCACGAACTATATATGGGCTCAGGTGGCTCAGTGGGTTAGAGCATCATCCCGATAGGCCAAGGTCTCAGATTCCATCTCTGGTCCGGCACGTCCATGAATCAGCCAATGAATGCATACATACATGGCACAACAAATTGATGTTTCTCTTCCTCACTTCCTCTCTTTAAAAACCCATTTAAGCCAAGACCGGTTTGGATCAGTAGATAGAACGTCGGCCTGTGGACTGAGGGGTCCCAGATTCGATTCTGGTCAAGGGCATGTGCCTTGGTTGCGGGCACGTCCCCGGTGGGGGGTGTGCAGGAGGCAGATCGATGTTTCTGACTATCTCTCTTCCTCTTTGTAAAAAATCAATAAAATACATTTTTAAAAATAAAAGAAAATGTTTAAAAAATATTTTAAAAAATTTGTGTGTGTGTGTGTGTGTGTGTGTGTGTGTGTGTGTTGGGTATTTGTCCCCATTTGTGGTACAGAGCTCCTCAAACCTTTGGAATTCCCTAAGTGACGTGAGTGGTAAATGTATCTTTTACGTTAATAAGGTGACTTTTCAGCAGAAGAAGCAACCTTGTGATTGAAGGGTGGAAATTTAAGTCCAACACTCAGACCTCCAGGGAAGAGAGGAGCTGGAGACAAGTTCAATCACAGATGGCCAGTGACGTGATGAGTGAGCCTGTGTTGGGAAGGCTCCATGAGGGTGTAAAGGACGAGGTCCACAGAGCTTCGGGCTGGGGTGGAGGAGAGGGTAGCTGCTCAGAGAGCCCAGAGCTCGGCCCCCTCCCCCACACCTGGACCTGCCCCCTCTTTGTCCTGCCCCCTCCTGTAGCTCTCCGCCGCTGCTTGTAGCTCAATGACCTCACCTCCTGCTGATCCGCGATCCGGTCCTTACACAGTCGGTCCTTATGCTTCAAGGCCTAACAACCATTTGCATATTACATCTTTATTAAATAGGATTAGTTCCAGCATAAGAGTGGAGGCAAAAGCCTGCCACCAGTTTTAAAAAGCAAACCAAGCCTAGTTCTTTGGGAAGTAGAACCCTGCCGCATACATACAGCCTTCTTTCTGGGCCTGAAGTTTGTCAGCCCAGCCATTCCTCTCACAGCGCCTGCCGCTCACTACTTCCTCCAGCGGAGGCCACCTAACCCCTTCCAGCTTGCTTCTCAGGCAGTGCCATTTCCAGTCTAATGCCTCTTACTTTTATCTTTGATTGGATCTTAATCTTTTCTTTAAAAATATTTTTTTTATTGATTTCAGAGAGAAAGGGAGAGGGAGGGAGAGATAGAAACATCAATGATGAGAGAGAGTCATTGATCTGCTGGTTGCCTGCAGGCACCACACTGAAACCGGGGCCTGTGCCCCAACTGGGAATCGAACCGTGACCTCCTGGTTCATTGGTTGATGCTCAACCATGGGTCCATGATGGCTGGGCGAATCTTAATCTTGAACATCTCATAATCCTCCAGCCGTAGACTAAATCATAAAGGTGATTCCTATCAACCATTTCTTTTTTTTTTTAAATGTCCAATTAATAATTTATTTTCATTTATTTTTGTTCTTATTTTATTGCTAAAAATATTACAGATAGTAGTACATATGTCTTTTATTTTTCCCAATTAACCTTCCCTCAGACTCCCCTACCCCCAACCCCCGCATATGCCCTCACCCCCCTCCCAGGGTCTTGCGTCCACTGGTTATGTGCATGCATACAAGTCCTTTGCCTATCAACCATTTCTGAGTACCACAATGCAGAACATTACCTTTTAAATTCCAGTGAAGCCCTGGGAGCAGAACCAGTAACTGCATGGTGACCAGCATTTCTGTGGCCTAAACCAGGGTTCCGAAACCTGGACACGGGTGACATGAGGGGCACGGTGATTCTCTGTCGTGAGGGGGCTGCGCTGGGCCTTGCAGAAGAGTGAGCATCATCCTTGGCCTCTACCTTTGTCCCGGCCACTAGTTACCCAGTTATGACAAAAATGTCTCTAGGTGTTACCAAGCATTCCCCGAGAGGCCTGTGGGACAGTATATGTTTGTGCTAGATGCTGCTGAATGACAATTTAAAAAGCTTATCGGTTTGTGTACAAAACGTATCAAGATCAATATTTAAGAATAGACACAATAGATATTTAATAGACACAAAAGATATTTAAAGCAATGGTCCTGCCATTCTTTATTTCTCACAATAAATTCTTTACAGAAGGAAAAAAACAAAACCCTGCACACTTTAAATTCTGATCATACAGGTGTGTTTTCGCAGTTGCCTAAGGAAAGAATGAACCTCTTCATGACTTTTTAAAATAACGTCCATGCCTAACGGTACAAATCATACACTCGGCACTCAGTAACCGGAGTGAGCTCGCTCCCACGGGGAAGACGGAGCACCCCAGGAATGTAATGCAGTGACATCGCTGGAGCGGGATCTGTGACCCAAGCTGTCTTAATAGAGGTTCACAGGCTCAAACCCCAACTTCTAACCTACGTCCACAGCCCGGGTGGAAGGCCATGAGAGGAGAAGCCCCCAGGTTTTTAGGGTTTGGAGAGGTTGGCCTTGGAGACAAACAGGTGACTCCGATCTCCCTGCTGAGGCCTTGGAAAAGCTGTGTCTGAGGCACTGGGAACAGGTGACACTTTGTGCTAGGAGTCAACAGCTTCCAATGCTGGTCTCCACTTGTTAAAACAATGCATTATAAGATTTCTTTCATATAAGAAAGGTTAAAGGCACCGTGAAAGAATGGATATTTGCACTTGATCATTTTAGAACTCAAAACAACTCAGAAGGCAACTTGATGCGGGCGCCAGCGCCCGCTGCTCCCCGGGGGCGGCGCTCGCCCTCAGCGGAGCCCGGGGCCATGCAGAGCCGGTGCCCTGGCTCCCGGGACTTAAAGCTTATTTAACTCACGGGACTTAATGCTTTGACATCTTTTCAAGTGTTACAGATTTAAAGAAGCCTCTTGTACTGCTCTAAATGAGCAAGGGTTTCTTCTCTGGATAGGACTGGTGCTCAGAAATTATTTTTTAGGGATAAAAATAGATCTTCGGTCTGATGATGACCTCCCTCCTCTGGCGCTTTGTTGGGTGACTCACCCAGCGAGGAGGAAGAGGCTGTGAAACTGAACATCTGTCCCTGCCCACAGCTGGGAGGCCGGCGGCTGAGAGGACGATGGAGGCCCTCACTGCACCGGCTTCCCGTGGTTCTAAGCCCCTCGCAGTGGGTGGCGGGGTCGTAAGCAGGCTTCAGAGAGGAAGGGGCAGTCTGCTATGGATATTTGGACACCCTGATTACGACGACATTTATGTGTAAGAAACGAAACAGTGTATAACTGATTACAATTTAAAAGCTTAACTGCAACCAAATAAAGTTTTGACTAGTCTTCATAGCTTCTTTGCTTGCTTTCACGACAGAAATGTTATTCTATGTCCTGGATTCATCCTTAAAGCGTCAGATATGAAAAACAGCCAAACTATCAAATCAGGACTGGTGGCAAGCATTGAACACAGTTACTTGAAGAACTAAGACTAACGGGGAGGAGGGAGAAAGTATAGTATGTGATTCCATACAAAAATGTTCTGAAAATGTTGATGTAGTACAGCTTTAAGAAGTAGGGGAGGAGAGGGAGCACAAATAAAAAGCGTTCCATTGTTTTCATTACATATTGGTGGTAGCTGTATTAGCACTGTTATTCTGAAGTGTAAGGTGATGAAAGAAATGTGATATTCTATCATGGCCTGTCTTGGAAAACCAGAATTCTCAGTATAGAAAAAATTGGAAATACAGTTTAAAAGAAAAGAAAAAAAAAAAAAGATTAGATTGTAGTACTCCATTTGACTTGAAAGTATCAAAATAAACTCATGGCCCGGCCAGTGTGGCTCAGTGGTTGAGCGTCCACTTATGAACCAGGAGGTCATGGTTCGATTCCCCATCAGGACACATGCCCAGATTGGGGGCTCCATCCCCAGTGTGGGTGTGCAGGAGGCAGCCTAGCAATCATTCTCTCTCATCATTATGTTTCTCTCTCTCCCTCTGCCTTCTCTCTGAAATCAGTAAAATATATATTTAAAAATAACCTTATGAAGTGTCTTATCTTTAAAAGGCAAAGTTATTTCTTAGCTCCCTCCCAGAAACAATGGTAAGTCTAGTTGCAATGAGTGAGCACGCTGACCTGTGCCCTGAGTCTGCAATCAGCACAAGACAGACGGCGGGAAACCATGATTCTAAGACCAGGTTCTCCAACAGGTACAGTTTAAGAAGAAGAGAGAAGGGGGAACGTGTAAAACAGGATATAAGCCCTAACCGGTTTGGCTCAGTGGACAGAGCGTCGGCCTGTGGACTCAAGGGCATGTACCTTGGTTGCGGGCACATCCCCAGAGGGAGGTGTGCAGGAGGCAGCTGATCGATATGTTTCTCGATCATTGATGTTTCTAACTCTCTATCCTTCTCCCGTCTTCTCTGTAAAAAAATCAATAAAATATATATTTTTAAAAAGGGTTGTAAAAGGTACATCTCATAATAATTTTAAATGAGTACGATAAAAAACAGTGTGCAGAGATACACTCTTGGGCAATAAAATACTAAAGAAATACAAGAGAGTGACTAGTACTGAAGTCAATGTGATGGTTACTTTCGTGGGATGGGGGATGAGCACTGTGAACTGTGACAGGACACGCAGAGGGCATCCCGGGTGGCTGACAAGAGTGTTTCCCTGCAACGATGTGATGAGCAATAATTCTGTTTGGTTTTCAGTGTTTTTTTTATAGTTTTTCTAACGGGTGAAATAAAAAATAACATCAAGGCCCTTTGGATTTTCCGCTAAGAATTATGGATGTGAATACCTCTACTATACATAACAGCTGGTGGTTCTTAAGAACTTGCCTACATTATAGAAATAGTCCTAAATAACAAGCTACAAACATTTGAAAAATAGAATAGTAAGTTCTTATGTATGCAGTTACAAAAAGTAAAAGAATTAGGCATACATTCCTAACGTGAAATTAATTTTGTTAGGTTATGCTATACAATTTGGTTAAATGGACTGTGTCGACTTCCAAAATTTTCCTTCCCCACCATACAAGGTTATTCATGTTATTCTATTAGAACATGATCATTGAAACAGCTTTCCTATTTCCTTGCATGTCCACAATTTGTCTCACTTCCCACCTTTTTACATAGACCAAAGATTAGTTACCTTGCCCTACCATCATGGTGCTATGATTAGTAAGTAGCATTACACATACTGTCATCCAATTTGCAAATGAAGATCCTTCACCCACAAATCCCAGCCTTACGTTCTCTTTCACATATTAATGGGCTAATGGAGACTATTTTTGTTTGTTGAGCATCTAAAAAGATCAGGAATGTAAAACAGATTTAAGCCATCAAGATAAATGCAGTTTTACAATGCAACAGAACTGGGTTATACATTTCTGCCCATCGAACATCCACAATTCCCCTCCCGCTGTTCCAGCAGCATCTTAACAAATGGCGCAACTGTATGGTCTCCTTCCTTCTCCTTTTCACAACATTATGTGGTGTTTGAGTGACTCACATATTCCAGAAGTGACCGGTCTAATACCCTTCGGATAAGAGCTTCTTCAATTATATTAAAATCCTACAAGTAAGAAAAAGAGTTAGAAACATACAATCAGAGACAATTTTCACAAACTGAGAAGATCCCCGAGTTCAGTGGCCTGTCCAATCTTCCATAAAAAAAACCTGTCAGGGAACCTAGCACTTTGGTTTGGAGACAGTGCATCTTCTATTTTATTTGACTGCCTATGAAGTGACCAGCCATTGTCATGGCAAAAGAGTCTTGATTTGGGATTTAAAGTTTTGAATCAGATCAGATTTAAAGTTTTGAATCAGATCAAATGAATAGTTTTTAATCGTCACTACAAACACTGGTCAGACAGCTAGGTTCCTCATAACATGTCAAATAAAGTCAGGACATTTCCATAGGACTCAGCAATCTCAGCACAGCGACTAAGGATCTATCTGAAAACTGCTGAAAGCAAAACTCTCTTTCTCCTTGCCTTCCTGTGGTCAAAATGACATTCAAAACTTTGTCAGCACATTCTGTAAACAAGACAAAAACTATCAAGAGCCCTGTCCTTTGCAACTCATCTCCTCTTCCTTCAAAAACTAAAAAGAAAAAAAGAAAGAAAACCAGCTCGTAAGTATGTGTTTAAAGTCCATTCTGAAACATCTCTATACATAAAAGCCTAACTGACCATTGGACCGTTCAACCAGGAGCTACGATGCGCACTAACCACCAGGGCTGACACTCAATGCCCAGGCTTGGAAACATGGAACAGAATGATGAATCTCAGAGGGAAAGGGGGCAGGGAAAAGGGCAGGAAGAGATTAACCAAAGGTCTTAAATGCATACTAGAGGCCCAGCGCATGGATTCATGCACTGATGGGGTCCCTTGCCTGGCCTGCGGAGATCAGGCCGAATCCATGCATTGAGCTTCAGATATTTCATCCCTAAGTGAGGATAATAGAGTGACAGTAGTTGTTACAGGAATAAAATGAGGTAATATGCTTGAGGTGCCTCCCATGGTACTTGGTAGCTGAGGAAACAAGCAAACAAACCCGCCAAAGAGCACTGTTTCAGCCTCACTTCCATATCCAAGAACACGGCTTTGAGTGGGTGGAAAGTATTCTCACCAAAGTGGTTTCTCCTTGGATTCATACTTGGAAAGACCTTGAGAAGAATAGACTGAATGTGAACAGCTAGAACGGGTGATGGCTTTTAGAACATCCGATGGAGCTAAAATAAAGAGGAAGCCCTCCCTGTGTGCGGTGAAACATGAGAACACGGACCAGAGCCAGGCCCTGTGAGGCCTGTGTCCTTTGGGGACCAGAGACACTATTTGAGGCGGAGCAGAGTCCAGGAAGCTCTGGGGTAGCCTGTGCAGTCCCTCAAGGGGTCCTCATATTCACACCTATTCTCTCCCACCTCCAACCTTCCTGGGATCCCTGCCCACTCTGCAGAGCACTTGATCTGGATTCCCTCACTCAAGCCTCTCAAATGGACCTTGAGAGCTTGTGTGGAGGTTCTTGCAGGGGAGCGCAGCTACTCGTATACCCTTGACCGAAGACCGGTCCTCGCCTCTTGGGGGAAAGTCATCCTCTTCGACCGAGCGCGCAGCTTCGGGAGGGACGCACACGGATCGGTGAGGGAGGAGCTGGACACCTGCCTAGCCAGCCAGATCAGCCGAATCAACCCTGGAGATCCATGGGGTGACAGATGTCGCAGCCAGATTGCCCTCATATCCAAGCCTCTCAAAAGCTTTGGGGAATAGGTGCTGTTTACTCCCTTCACTTAGCAAATCAACAGAGGCTCAAAGGTCAACAGCCTGCCCAAGGTCACACTGTTGTGACAGAGCTGTCTCTTCAATCCAGGCCAGAACCCAAATTCCTCGCGTTGAATCTGGGTAATCAGAGTGCATAGATCACAAAGCAAAGAGAGGACTGTCAAATGAACCACTTTTAACAAATCGTTAACAATTACTAAGTTCTATCTTGACATAGCATAAAGAACAATGTCAGATTATCTGCAAATTCAAATTTAGCCATTAACAGTCCTGTATTTAGAGGAAAGTTAACAATAAAATATTATGTTTCAGAACATAGCTCTGAGTGATTTCCCCTCTTACAGGCTGCAAGGGACTCAGGATAACATACTACCCTCCTATGACAACACATGGACCAAAGCACAACAAAGACTACACTAACTTTTTGCTTGTTATCCTCATTTCTGATCCTGGGCTATACAGTCATAAGCATTGGGACTATTGGTGCAATACCTAACTTTTCTTGCATAAAAAAAAAGTCAATATAATGAGATTGGTCATGAGTTGGTAGCTATTGATGGTTCTATGGGGGGTTCATTATACTATTCTGTCTACTTTGTGCACATTTAATATTTTTTTAAAAATATATATTTTATTGATTTTTTACAGAGAAGAAGGGAGAGAGATAGAGAGCTAGAAACACCGACCAGCTGCCTCTTGCACACCCCCTACTGGGGATGTGCCCGCAACCAACGTACATGCCCCTGACCGGAATCGAACCTGGGACCTTTCAGTCCGCAGACCGACGCTCTACCACTGAGCCAAACCGGTTTCGGCTAATATTTTAAAAAACTTATGTTTAGCCGGGACCGGTTTGGCTCAGTGGATAGAGCGTCGGCCTGCGACTGAAAGGTCCCGGGTTCGATTCCGGTCAAGGGCATGTACCTTGGTTGCGGGCACATCCCCAGTGGGGGTGTGCAAGAGGCAGCTGGTCGGTGTTTCTCTCTCATCGACGTTTCTAACTCTCTGTCCCTCTCAATTCCTCTCTGTGTAAAATCAATAAAATATTTATATTTTAAAAAAAATTTATGTTTAAAAAAGTTCAATAAATAAATATTGTTTTATAAAATGTAAATTAAAAAAAAATAATGCCTATGTGACTTACTACACAGATAATGTTATATCTGTGAACAGCCATTCAATGTATTATAAAAGCAACTGGCCCTGCTGGTGTGGCTCAGTGGTTGAACATCGACCTATGAACCAGGGGGTCAGGGTTCGATTCCAGTCAGGGCACAGGCCTGGGCTGCAGGCAGGCTCCATTCCCAGTGGGGGTTGTGCAGGAGGCAGCTGATCAATGATTCTCTCTTATCATTGATGTTTCTTTCTTTCCCTCTCTCTCTCTCTCTCTCTCTCTCTCTCTCTCTCTCTCTCTTCCTTCCTCTCTGGGATCAATAAAAACACATTTTTAAAAATAACTGGATGCACAACAAACTCTCTGAATCGTTTCATTATTGATGTGATTGTATCTCAGCTATATAAGTTTTCAGGTTCACAAAAATTATACATGGGGAGGAGTAAAGTAGAAACTAAAATAATTTGAAGGTGAACTCTGGCTTCTTATACAATGGATAATTATACGGATCACACAAAAATAGTTTTGTGTAAGGCAGATAACTGCTTTAATATTAATAGCCAAATTTACAAAACACTCTATTTTTATGATTTCTTAGTTAATGCTAATACTTAACACTTTGGCTATATAGGCATTTTCCCCTCTTTATTTGCTTGGATTAAAAAAGCAAGCTTCACACAGACACATGAAGACAATGTAAAAACATAACAAATACTCACTAAGAAATCCTCATACAGCTGCGTGTGACTGACTTGCAAATGTCTTATCAAACTGCCATTGAAGCTGCTAGGGTTCTCGGTAGGCATCAAACGGCAGAGTGGGCAGAACTGGAAACAGACAAGACCAAGAGTTCAAGGAAGAATTTAAAATAATCACTAACGTCAGAATTAAAACATCAAAGAGCCAACTACTCAGCCATAAGAAAGGATGAAATCCTGCCACTGGTGACAACACGGATGGACCTTGAGACTATGCTAAGCAAGAGAAGGCGGTCAGAAAAGCAAAGAACCATATGATTTCCCTCACACATGGGATATAAGACTGAAACTCACAGACACAGACACCAGTATGGTGGTTACCAGAGGGAAAGGGATGGGAGGTAGTAAAGAGTATGGGAAGCCAAATATATGGCGACAGAAGATGATCTGGCTTTGGGTGGTGGGCCGACAGTGCAATATAAGGATCATGTATCACAGAAATCTATGTCTGAAACCTATATAATCTTATTAATCACTGTCATCCCAACAAATTTTAATTAAAAAAATACATAGCGATTCAATAAAGTGAAATTTAACTCGACAAATCTATTGGCCATACCTCAGTTTTATGTTTTACAATTTCATAAACATTGAAACAACATTAAACAAATAAAATCACATTTATTCTTGTATAAATTTCTTGTATACATATTATTGTATAGCTATTATTTTCAGAGTTATTAACTGATTAAACAATCGTACAGTTAGTAGATGCACTCTAATGTACTTAATTAGTTGCCTACCTCTTGAAATAAGTTTTTTGTATGTAGAAATTTTATTATTACAAATGATATTATCTATAGTGTTTATCTTTCGGGGGGTTATATTTTTGGATAAATGACCAGAAAAGATGAATCATAGTCAAAGGTTATGAACATTTATGGTTCATAATATCTATCGCTCTAAAGTACTTTTATTACCATCAGCAATAAAGATTTTAACACACCAGTATCAATAATTAGTATTTACATGTATTTCCTAATTTAATAGGTATGAATAGCTCTTCAAAAAAACCCTGTCATTTTGAAATATTTATAAACTCCCAAGAAATTGCAAAAATAATTCAGAATGGTCCCATGTTTCATCACCCAGTTTTCCCAAATGGTAATATCTTACATAACTATAGCCATTATCAAAATCAGGAAGTTGGCAATTAACTAGACTACAGATCTGCCTTAGGTTTTACCACTTTTTACATGAATTCAGTTGCACGCGTGTGTGCGTGCATGTGTGCGTGTATGTATGTGTGTGTGTGCGCGCGCACATAGTCCTATGAAATGTTATCATGGATATAGATTCATATACTCATCAACACAATCAAGATACAAAGTGTCCTGTCACTGCAAAGGAGCTTCCTAGTATTATCCCCCTACTACCTTCCTCTGCCTACCCTGGTGTTCACCCACCTGCTCCCCATTTTGTCATCATTTTGAGAATGTTAAATAAATCCAATTATACAGTATTTAATCCAGTCATATAGCACTTAATCTCACAAGCTGCTAATCTTGTGAGATTGGCTCTTTATCACTGAGCAGAATGACCTTGAGACTCATCCAAGTTGTTGCTTGCATCCATAATTCCCTCCTTTTTATTGCTAGTGGTAAGTAGACCATGATATGGATATACCACAGTTTAACCATTTACTTTCTGAAGGACATTTGTTGTTTACAGTTTGAGGCTGTTACAAATCAAACTGCATCGAACATTTGTGTACAGATAGTTGCAAAGATGTTTTTATTTCTCTAGGATAAATTTCCAAAAATTTGATTGCTGGTCATATGGTGAATGTTATAGTTAACTTAAAAAAAAAAAAAGCCAAAACCGGTTTGGCTCAGTGGTAGAGCGTCGGTCTGTGGACTGAAAGGTCCCAGGTTCGATTCCGGTCAGGGGCATGTACGTTGGTTGTGGGCACATTCCCAGTGGGGGGTGTGCAGGAGGCAGCTGGTCGATGTTTCTCTCTCATCGACGTTTCTAGCTCTCTATCTCTCTCCCTTCCTCTCTGTAAAAATCAATAAAATATAAATTAAAAAAAAAAATCTCTTAAAAAAAAAAAGCCTTACCTCACTACTATACAGCAATAAAAATTTAAAAGCCAAAGCCACACCATAAAGTAGAACTAAAATGCCAGACTGAAATGAAAAAAGACAGCACTCACTATGAACCTAGGAAATGATGAGCAATATATGTACTTAATGCACAAGCATGTGGATATATAGGAAATAAACTAATAGTCTGATTAATAAAGATAATGACTTTAAACTTTTCTTTTTTTGATTATTTTATATAACTTTCCACTTTTCATTTCTAGTGTATTTTTCATAACTCTATTTGCATTATTTAAAAATATTTTTAACCTAGGATGTGACCATGGTTATTACACTAAAGTTAGATCTTAACTATGCATTTGGGATATTCTTAGTTGATTATGCCCAGGATAATCTGTAAGAGATAATGACTAATTTCATAAATGAAAGAGTGAATGCACATTTGTTATTCTTATCAGTTTCAATTTAACATTTTCACATTTTGTTAATGTTGTAGAATTACCATAACCTCGACATAAATTATCCTGTATAATATATCTATAAACAGAAGCTTATCGAATGAATTTTCTAATATATATTGAATTTGGACACTGCAGAAATGCACAGTGACAAAAATCCTTACCACAGGTCTCCTTTCTGATCTGTGATGATTAACACAATGATCCAGCAAGCTGTCTTCATCCAGTTCCTTCTGGCAAAATGGACACACACACCTGGAAATTGCATAGAACAGAATATCACTAAATGATTGGCAATGAGTTAGTAGTCATTAACTACAGAGGTAAAAAAACAGGTCCAGTTTCCAGTCCTCATTCTTTCTGAACTGATATAATGTTTTCCAATCCTGATGATGGTCTTGGGGCCTAAAGTTCTTCTCCTGAGGGATGTAAATGCGTGTCCCTCCGGTGAGAGGGGAGAGAACCAGCTATAGTACACTCGAACACCATTCACTGAGAAACAGCACTAAGTCCGCCCACGGGTCCCTGAGTTACTTTGTCACTTTTCCATCCTCTCTTTCCTAATTTTGATTTGGTTTTTATTTGTCCTCAAACTCTTCTAGCACACATATAGGGTGGGGCAAAAGTAGGTTTATAGTTGTTTGTATGGAAAATAATACAATCCTATATAATAAAGAGTTAATATGCAAATTGACCCTCATGCACTCACAGAAGATGGTCGCCCCCATGCGGTCAAAGGTATCTGCCACAAGATGGCCGGCAGGGGAAGGTAGTTGTGGGTGACCAGGCCTGCAGGGAGGGCTGAGTCACATATGTTATCACCTGTTGGGAATGGCTAAAGGCATTTTCTCCAAACCTGAAAAGGATGATTGTTTCCTGCCAGACAGCTCAGGGCATCTTAATGTACATGTTATTAACTCCTGTTGGCCAAACACCTGAACAGCTGTAGGCTATTCCCCATTTTGACAATGGATTCTGTACCTAACCCTACCCTGTGATTTGTATATCTCCACCTTGCCTTAGGACAATTTGTGCTAATAAAAAGCAAGGAGTCCTGAGACAAGGAAAACTTAGCTCCTTCTGCTAGGATCCTCTGACCCCCAATGCCTTCCAAAATTATCTTTGGACTTTGAGTTTGAGAAAGAGTTTAAGAAAGTCTATGCACAGCCTTTCTCCAGATTGCTGAACCTTCTTAATGCTGGAACAAGAACCCCCCTATCCATCTTCCAGCACCCAAAGGCATAGAATACAGATGCCTGCTGAGGCCTGTCCCTCCTTGTTAGAACATATATGGAGATGTATGGAGATCTTACTTCCTGCTTTCTAAGGAGAACCAGCAAAATGAGAGGGAATGGACTGGAACTGGGCAGTGGTGGTGGAACTGCCCAGTAAAGATGAATAACCTCTTTTTTTTTTTTTAAGACAAATAACCTCTTAATCACGATCTACTTCAGGGCTCTATTAGTCAGAAAGCAGAGCCTAGAAGAAACGAGCAGTTCCTCATTGCTTGTGGGTCTTCCTTAATAGAAACCCGTCTGAGGGCGTTTCCCTAACCTCTCCAGAGCTCGGCTGGTGCCCTCCATGCAAAGAGTTTAGAGCAGAGAGAGCAAAATTCTTCCATAATCAATGGTTGAGCATTGACCTATGAACTAGGAGGTCACGGTTCCATTCTCAGACAGGGCACATGCCCAGGTTGCAGGCTTGATTGCCCAGTGGGGCATGCAGGAGGCAGCTAATCAGCGATTCTCTCTCATCATCGATGCTTCTATCTCTCTCCCTCTCCTTTCCTTTCAGAAACCAATAAAAAAAAAAAAATATTAAAAAACAAACAAACACAAAACAAACGGTATGATCCTTAAGAGCCTGCACATAACTAGATTTTCACAATAAAAAAATTTAAATTTTCCATTCAATTATTTGTTTTCCTTTTCTGTAACATAACATTTAAAAATGGTTTCCAATTACAATTTACATTCAATATTACTTTGCATTCGTTTCAGCATTGAATTCTGTACAGCCATACCGAGGTTAGCACTAAACGATGCTCGGAAACAAACCTTGCTGCTGTCTCCCCAAGCTCCTGCAGAGGTCCGTATTTGTCTATGTACTTCTGACAGCTTCTCACGTGCGCCCTCATCTCGCTGAGGCAAACCTACGGGAAAGCAAGTGCAACATGAACGGGCTGCTGACAGGGAGCGCAGTGCAGCCCGCCAGGCCCGGCCTGATTGCTGCTTTCATCGTTTCACACAGGTCGCCGCGGGGGCCAGCGGGCTGTACAAGGATGTATTCATGAGGACAGCGCAGCAAAGCGGGGGCGCCCTGCAGAACAGCCCTCCTTTTCAACTTCTCTAACTCTTTGAAGGCCCGAACGCCGCGGATTGATTTTGGTTCTTCTAGAAAGCACTTATTTTCTTAAGTGGAAAGACGTAGATGAACTGAAATGGACACTTTGGGAATGCCACTCCCTAAATTGGTGATGGGGAGAAGCAAGTGGGAAAGAAAAGGGAGAGAGGAAGAGGGAGGAAAGAGGAGGGGGAAAAAGAAAGACAGAAAGAAACATATAGCCGAAGCCAGTTTGGCTCAGTGGTAGAGCGTCGGTCTGCGGACTGAAAGGTCCCAGGTTCGATTCTGGTCAAGGGCATGTACATTGGTTGCGGGCACATCCCCAGTAGGGGGTGTGCAAGAGGCAGCTGGTCGATGTTTCTCTCTCATCGATGTTTCTAGCTCTCTATCTCTCTCTCTTTCTCTCTGTAAAAAATCAATAAAAATATATTTAAAAAATAAATAAATAAATAAATAAATAAATAAAAAGAGAAAGAAACATATAATAAGTGGGTGGATTCTAGGAATATCCATAGTAAGTAAGAAGAAATGCCTCGGGAAAAGCTATAAATGCCCTGGTTTTCAATGTATATAGTATCGTCCCATGAATTGACAATGCACAGCACACTTAATGGCCCCATTACGAGCACACATGAAGGAAGCTCTCGCAGTCCATTTTTATCAAGGCCGAAGAAAGAGCCCTTGTTCCTCCAGACATACATCCAGAGCCCTCACCATGAGGATCTGTGGCTCAGTGACACACATTCGACTCAGCGCTTCCGTAGGAACTCTGACAGGCCCGCCCGGTGCTGGAGGGCGCTTTGGCAGCTGTGCTAAGGGGGCGGCCCCCCTGCTTCCCGCTGCCCACGCCACCGGAGGGAACCCTCACACTTGAAACGGTGATAATCGCTTCACAAAAGAGCAAAAATAAGAGCAGGTCCCGGCCTTTGGAATGTCTCTGTGAAAGATGTGAGCACTGGGACTGATGTCCTAGCCGCCTTGAAACACGGTTACACCATCTCCCACACCCAGCCCTGCCCCCCAGGGCCCCCTCTCTCTCCTCTGCCTGGGTGAAGGGTCCTTCCTTCCTCTGTGGGTCCTTTATCAGCAAAGCGAAGGGCTCTTCACATCAATCAGCCATCTGGGGGCCCTACATACTGACCAACGCGCTGCTAAGTTCATACAGTGGCCACTCTAGAGACAAAAGCAGGTAAAGCAAGGAATGAGGTGACAGGAGAGACATAAACCACTGTGGCTGGCCCGGCCGGTGTGGCTCCATGGTTGAGTGTTGACCAATGAACTAAGTCACAGTTCCATTCCCGGTCAGGGTTCATGCCCAGCTTGTGGGCACATCCCCAGTGTGGGGCGTGCAAGAGGCAGCCGATCCATGATTCTCTCTCGTCGTTGATGTTTCTATCACTCTCTCCCTCTCCCTTCCTCTCTGAAATCAATAAAAACCTATTTGAACAATAAATAAATAAACCACTGTGCTTGCTGTAAAGCTGCTTCTGATCTAATGGAAGGGGGAGAGATGCTGCGTTATTGATTTTGGTTCTTCAGAAAGAACGAAGACAAGCAGGGAGGAAGCTGATCCTGGGCACGGAATATGGAAGCCAGGGTCATGGGATGGAGCTCCGTCCTGGGTTCTTCAGCGTAAGTAGCACCTAAATGGCTATAGAAGGAATGGCAGTGTCCCTGGCAGGACGAGTAATGGAAAACGGAAGAGATGGACACAAGAAATACCCCAAAGAGAAATGCAAAATGCAGAAATGGGCGGGGAAGGGGGGGAGGGGGATGAAAAAAAGAAAGGAAATTTCCACCCAGAATAATTGAATGTTCTTGTTTCTGACGGACACCAAAGGTGGGATAAAGAATGGGATGACAACCCTAACCAATTTGGCTCAGTGGATAGAATGTCAGCTTGCGGACTGAAGGGTCCCAGGTTCGATTCTGGTTGCGGGCACATCCCCAGCAGGGGGTGTGCAGGAGGCAGCTGATCAATGTTTCTCTCTCATTGATGTTTCTAACTCTCTATCCCTCTCCCTTCCTCTCTGTAAAAAAATCAATATATTTAAAAACAAACAATGGATGACGAAATATATAATACCCTGAGTTTGACTTGGGACATGTTAAATTTTATACGATGGGGAAAAAAAATCAAAGTAAAAACAAGCAATAGTCTTGAGGATAAGGTGAAATCTTTTGATTTGGAGCATTCCTCGTGTTTCAGACCACGCTAACAGCCCCGTGCTTTCTCATTCACCGTTAAAACCATCCTGTGACACAAAAATCACCTTTTCCTCATTTTCCAGAGTTAACAAAAACTCAGATTAAAACTTGTCCCAAATCACAAAGAATAAGTGAGAGAATCGGGATGTTTGACTCCAAAGGCCATGCACGCATTCTGTAGCCAGGCAGCCATGAAGAGATTACGGAGTCTCACAGAAATATGAATTACAAACAAAACTGCAGTAAGCACTTGCTATGTGCCAGTCCCTTTTCAAAGTGCTGGGAACACAGCTGCCAATAAAACACAGTCCTTACCTTCTTGGAACTTAAGTCTGGTGGGAATAACTGGTATTCAACTAAAAAGTCATAAAAGCACAATAAGAAGTGGTGGGACGTGTGACAAAGGGGACCCAGAGAGCTGAGAGAAAGTCTAACAGGCTATACTTCAGGTTAGCAATCAAGACAGATTCCTTAAAGGAATTCAGCCCTTCAGTGCATAATCTCTCTTTTAATCTTCAGGCTGGTACTTCTAAGTATCTCCTACTTGGTTCAAATTTTAACACATCTCAAATTCAACTCCGTGGATTCTGCTCCAAACCTGATCCCCCTCTTAACCTCTTCACTACTCACCTCAGAAGCCCTGCAGGCACCGTGACACTTCCCCTCACTCACCCCACAGGCAGTCTCACCAATTTCCTCTCACTCTCCCTTCTAAACACACCTTGGAAAACGTCTCATTTCACACCTAACACTGTCACCCCAATCTAGCTCCCTCACCGGATCCATGCCGACAGCCACCAAATTGGCTTCACCAGTCCTGCTTTTGGCCCCTCCAAGTGACCATCCACACACACTGAGGTAACATCCCCAAAGTGTACCCCGATCTCCATGCGTCACTCTGGCATTTGAGATAGAATCTGCACAGAATCTCTTGCACAGCCCCCAGCCCTCACAGGAGTTAACCATGCTCGCCTAGAGTCACGGATGAACACTGCCACCGGAGGAAGTGAAGGAGAAGCACTGCCAAGGCAAGGGCGTAGGTGCCCGGGTGCCACTGGATGGATAACCAAGCTCTTGTTGGCGGGCTGCCACGGAGCAGCAGGAATGGAGAGCACTTCACAGGGGCACGGGGGCATGGGAAGAGAAGAAGTGGAGGCAGCCAAAGGGAGCGTCTGTTTGGAAAACAAGGCAATGGTAGGCGTCAGGTGGCTGTTTTCTTGCCGCTTCCACCTATGAAGCTGGAGAAAGGCTGAGACAACCAACTTTAGGAGGTCAGGGGAGGGTGAGGTCAAAGGGCAGTGATCAGCAAACTCCTCAGTCCACAGAGCCCAATATCCACAGCACAACGACTGAAACCTCTTTGGAGAGCCACATTTTTTAAACTTAAACTTCTTCTAACGCCACTTCTTCAGAATAGACTCGCCCAGGCCGTGGTATTTTTGTGGAAGAGCCACCCTCAATGGGCCTAAGAGCCGCATGTGGCTCGCGAGCCGCGGTGTGCCGACCACGGGCCCAGGTGGACCAATGAGCTGTGCCGCGCTGGCCCCAGCGGTGCCGGCCGGTGCCGGGAGCACAGGGCACTCACCAGGGCGCCGCACTCGGCGCAGTTCTGGAACTCGGACTCCATCCTCTTGGTCACGTCGGTGGCCGGCACTCCTTCCGAAGGGAGGTAGGCCCGGCAGTACGGGCAGGTCCACCTGCTGCTCTTCAGACTGGCGGCGATGCAGGAGCGGCAGAACCTGCGGGGACACACCGCGGGCACGTCACTTTCCCCGACGGCATGCCCCAGCCGCCATGCGGTCCCCAGTGGGAAGGTCATGGCAGTGGCCCCGGTATACGGGAGCTGCAGGACCACAGGACAGGTCCGTCTGCTCCCGGCACTGGCCCGTCTCTTACCCCCTCCCCGCCTGCAGCAAGGCTTCGCCGGGTCACCTGTTCTCACCGCATGCATTGCCCACATGGAAACAAAAGGGCACAGACAGCGTGGGAACCCGGCATTTCTAGAAATGGAGTTAACAGTTACTGTATTCTTTCTCCTCTTTAATCCCACTTCATCTGCAGTTTTGGGGGAAATGGGTATTTGCTTTGTAGAATTTTGAGTGTTAGATAGGAAAATAGCAAGCGGAAGCCCTGTCAGCATGGCTCAGTGTGTCAGCATGGCTCAGTGGTTGAGCATCGAAACCAAGAGGTCATAGTTTGATTCCTGATCATCGCTGTTTCTAACTCTCCATCCCTCTCCCTTCCTCTCTGTAAAAATCAATAAAATATATATATATATATATATATATATATATATATATATATATATATATATTTTTTTTTTTTTTTTTTTTTAAAGGGAACTGAGTTCAAAAACCATCATGGGACTCGTAGCTACTACTCAAACTGCTTGTCATCCGCTGGCTGGCACCATGGAGTGGTTGTCTCCACTCGAGGGGTGTTCACCCAAGTATCCACACTGCATTTGGCCAAAGAGTCAGCCATTAACTCACTAATACCTAATCCCGACTACGTGCCAAACCTTAGAGGAATGGCCACATGGGAAGGGGCATTCCTGTACTAAAAGGGTGGCCCTCAGAGCTTTGGGCCCTGATGGTTCGGAGGACTCCGTTTGGCCCATTTTAAGGGACACTCCCCCAGGCCCTTTGGGGGAAGGGGGCACTCTACATACACCTGTTTTTAGCACCAGGAGCCTGGATGCTTCGCATCTACACTGCCAAGTTCCATCTGAAGTCAAACAACAGGTCAAATGTTAAGTCACTGATCATTGGCCATAGTCAGGGAACTTCCACACACTACCACTACCTCAACCCGACCACCTGCATCTGTGCACAAAAGTGCCGAGGCACATTTCCGGATCATTTAAAATGCACCCGTCGATGATCCTTAGACTCGGAGAACTGCCAATTTGGTGTACACCTTCTACTGCTTATACTTGTCCACAAATGGAACGTTTCCATCCATTCCCAGAGAGCAAGTCAGAACTGTCCTCAGCCGTTTCATTATTAAGTAAGTTCTGTCACTCAGAGCCATTTAATGCAATCGGATCGATGGAGATTCTGCAGTAAGGACTCAGCTCTGCTAGTGGTAGGGGCAAAAACGGAATATTGGGGCTAGCTGTGGTTATGGGAAACACTAATCATGCCGTTAACCATGACTGCCTTGTGCCGGTTAAAGAGAGGACATTCTGCCCTTAGCCGGTTTGGCTCAGAGGGTAAGAGCATCGGCCTGTGGACTGAAGGGTCCCAGGTTATATTCCTGTCAAGGGGACATGCCAGGGACGCGGGCTCGATCCCCCAGTAAGGGGCGTGCAAGAGGCAGCCAATCAGTGGTTCTCTGTCATCACTGATGTTTCCATCTCTCTTTCCCTCTCTCTTCCTCTCTGAAATCAATAAAAATGGAAGGAAGAAAAGAAGGAAGAAGGAAGTAAGGAAGGAAGAAAAGAAGAAAGGAAGGAAGAAGGAAGGAAGGAGGGAGGGAGGGAGGGAGGAAGGAAGGAAGGAAGGAAGGAAGGAAGAAGGAAGGAAGAAGGAAGGAAGGAAGGAAGAAGGAAGGAAGGAAGGAAGGAAGGAAGGAAGGAAGGAAAGAAAGAAGGAAGGAGGGAAGGAAAAACATTCTAACCTGGCTGGGAGTTGTACGCCCTGGGACCTGGGGGTCAGCCTTGGCCTGTGGTCCATTCTCTCTCAGGAACTGCCTATTACCATGGGAGGATGAGCAACCTTGTTGCCCACACAATGAAGGTCCCCCACCGCGCACACTGCCTACTTCCCCTGCCCGGGGCCCCTCCTTCCCCAAGTGATCCTTGTCCTGCCCGACAAAGCGGCTGGCTGAGGGGGGCTGCAGAGCAGATTCTGCGGGTGACCTGCTGCGCTCCCGCACTGGAGCCGGCAGGACTGGATTACCGCTCCTGTGTGCGTCACCCGCTCTCTGCTTAATTGACTCCAGCAGTGACGGGCAGCGCGGACCCATTGATTGCCCAGTTACAGGAGGTCTGTTCTCAGACCTTTTTAAAGAGAACTCCCCCGCCGAAACCGGTGTGGCTCAGTGGATAGAGCGTCGGCCTGTGGACTGAAGGGTCCCGGGTTTGATTCCGGACAAGGGCATGTACCTAGGTTGCGGGCACATCCTCAGTAGGGGGCATGCAAGAGGCAGCTGATCGATGAATCTCTCTCATAAATGTTCCTAACTCTCTCTCTCTCTCCCTTCCTCTCCGTAAAAAATCAATAAAAAAAAAATAGTCACACACACACAAAAAAAATAAATTAATTAATTAAATTAAAATAAGGCACTCCCTGGCTGTTCCAGTTCTGGTCTCTTCCTCCAAGCCCACTCTCCCAGTGCCTCTGGGAGTGTCTCCCGTCAGATGGGATCTCTCCTCCGGGCACTTTCACAGGCCGGATCCTGATTCATCACCTGCCCCTGAGCTCCGCTCCCCCCGATCTGGCCCCTGTTGGGAAGCTGCCTTGCACTTCTTTCTCCCCAGGGATCTACCTTATCCAATGGGCAACAGAGGTCTTTGACTGTTTCTGGATATTTAAGTGTAAATCAGATTCCCTTTAAGTTTCATTTGCACAGGTTCACTAGCTCCGGCGATAACAGAAGATAAGGAAAAGATAAAGAAGCCCCCCCCCCCCAGTGTATTTTTACAAGTGATAGGAGAGATGATGGTGGATTTCAAGAAGTTCCATTTTAAAGTTCTATCACTTTAAAATGGAACTTCTTGAAACCCACCTTGGGTGGCCCTTTTGTTTCCCCCCATAAGTACAGAGAGAAGGGATAATAGCCCTTTAAGGGTTCTGGCTTAGTGGAAGGATGGTGAAGGCGACACCAGCTAGGTGCTGAGCCTTTATCAGGGCTCCTTGTACACGTTAAACACTCATCCAGCCCCATGACTCAGGTTGCTTTACAAGTGGGACAGATGCAGAGAGATTAAGCCACGTGCTGGTCCTCACCCACCTTTCCTACTACAGCACAACACAGCTCACAGAGTGCTATAAGGCGTTGTTGCCATGGTTACACTGCTCCGCATGAAATAGGTTTGTGTTTACATGAATGAGCCTAAATGACCTCGTTCAACAAGTTCGGAAGTCAGCTTTCACAGGGGATAGCACAGAGGTTCCGTTTGCATGTCTTCATTTTCCCGTGTACGTTCTATGGAACACAGGGATGGATTTAGGAAGGATGGACGGTGCGCACACCACTCCCATCCCCAGGGCAGGAGGGACCGATGCTCGTTCAGAGCGGAAGGGGCCCACGGGACCTTGCCAGAAGCAGTAATGTGGAAACTCTGCCCACAGCCAGAACAATGGCCACAGATTTGTCCAAACAAAGGACAGCCCAGTGAGGAAGGCCAGCGGTCCGGCCTGGGTAGATTTCATGCCTGTTTTTCCCAGCGGCTGGCTTCCTCGTCGCTCTCACAGAGAAAAAGTGGGAACAGGCCTTAACGTTTTGCGAATGTGTATTCATCATCCTCTGCAGAAGCTGAAGCGCTGCACACGGTGAGACACAGCTTTCCAACCCAAACCGGGGAGCAGTCCGCTCAGACACCGGTCCCCAGGACCCCACCGCAAAGCTGCCACAGAGCCTTCCGACCCCATAGCCACTGTGCCCCTGGCCGGCAGCCCGGCTTTAAAGTTAACTCTCAACCATGCTAAATGTGAATGAGGCCGTCCCGCCCTGCACAAACCCACATGTGACATGGTACCCAGCCTCGCCGCGGTTCCCGTGCGGCCGTGGGCTCCATCCGGGCAGCTGGCCAACAGCACCCTGATGGGACGGCAGGTGAATTAGCCTTGAGTGTCAAGTGCAGAGCTGAAACCAGGGCCCGGGGACAGCCCGGGAAAGGCCAGGACACTGCTCAGTGCTCCAGTGTGGGCTGGAGATTCTCTCCCGGGCTCCCTCACCGCCGGCTGCTGCAGCGTGAGAGCCACTTCACGTGCTGAGGCTGGAGGTGTGAGGGCCGCCTCAGGTCTTTGAAAGTATTCTGTGCGCTTCCGTTTAGAATATTTATTTTGTTTTGTTTTGAGGGGTGAGCTACATCTAACTATGGTGGTTGGGCAGCCCTCGGTTTGCGCTCTTGCTCCAGCCATCCCCACTGGCACCCAGCCCCCGCGCACCCACAGGCCCCGCACCCACAGGGCCCGCACCCACAGGCCCCGCACCCACAGGCCCCGCACCCACAGGCCCCGCACCAGCTCCTAAGTAAACAGTCAGGATGCACTCCGGCTGCCAGCAGAGTGAGTGCGGGAGCTCGCGGTTCCCTGTTACTGGGTCCGGCTCCGGCGGCGCGGGGCGGGGGCGGGCAGGGACCGATCCCCTGGGCGTCCCGGAGGGGGTGCGTCCGCCTTCGGGGCGGGGCGGGAGGGGGGGCACTGACACAGGCCCGGGTGTGCACACGCCGGGAACACGGCACCGCACAGCCAGGAGAGCAAACCGCACCCCGGGGTCTGGGGGGGCCGCCCCGCCGCGCCGGGGTTTGGGGGAGCCGTGCCCTCCCGGGAGCCCCGGCCCGCTGCCCAGGCGGAGCTCCGGGGGCTCCGGCCCGGACCCTCCCGCCCCAGCAGCGGGCAGCCGGCTCCGGGCGGCTCCACCCCGGGATTCCCCCCTCCGGGGGGCCCGCACCTGGGCGTCCGAGGGAGCAGCTCCGGAGCCGTAGGGCCCGCTTTTTGGCTGTTTTTTCCTCCCGAAATCCGGTGTCACCTTCCGACCCGGGATCCCGTGGCCCGCACCCGGATGGGTCCAGGTTCCCCCCGCGCCTCCCGCCCGCCCCCCCTCCGCTCCCCGCTCCCCCCTCCCGGTCCCGGCCCTGTGGGCTCCCCGTTCCCCGCTCCCCACTCCCGGCTCCCCGCTCCCCACTCCCGGCCCTCCGGCCCCCGGGTCCCCGCTCCCCGCCCCCCGCCCTCCGGCCCCCGGGTCCCCGCTCCCCGCTCCCCGCTCCCGGCCCTGTGGGCTCCCCGCTCCCGCTCCCCCTCCGGGCCGGGCCGCACTCACACGTGGCCGCAGCGGGTGCGCACGGGCCGGTGCAGCACCTCCAGGCACACGGCGCAGTCGAAGGACGGGGCGGGCGGCGCGGGGTCCGGCCGGCGCGGCGGGGCCCGCGGGGGCGCGGCGGGCACGGGCTTGCCGCCGTCGCCGCTCAGCACCGAGCCCATCGCCCCTCCGCCGCCGCTGCGGGCTCCCGCCGGGGGTTTGAGGTCCCGGAGGGAGGAGGGCCCGGCCCCGCGATCTATAGCCGCCGCCTCCGGAGCAGCCCGGCCCCGCGATCGCCGCCTCCCCGCGCCCGGCGCCCCGAGCAGCCCGGGGGCGGGTCTGGAGCTGCCTCTGGGGCGGCCCGGGGGAGGGGGGGAGGCGGGGTTAGGGGCGGAGGTGGAGGCGGGACGGGGGCCTCGGGGTCCTGCGGGATTGAAACCTGAAACTGCGACTGCAGAGCAGAGGGCTCCGCAGAGAACCTTCGGGCACACCCGCCTTCTCCCGGGGCGGGTTCAGGAAAGCTGGGTCTGTGGGAATCAGCGGACACCCGCCGGTCAGGGTGGTCCCATCGCCCTGCACTGTTATCCTAACGGGCCTCAGAGATGCTGGGTGGCTGAGCGGCTCCCGGGACGGCGCCCCTCACCACTCCAGGCTCATCTTGGGAGAGGGCGCCGAGTGCTGGAGACCAGCCCTGGTGCCGGCACTAAAGCAGGAGCTCCGTGCCCATCCCTCCAGCCCACTCCTCCGGCTCCGGGTCTCCTGCTGCTGTTCGTGTTCTCTGCCCATTTCCCTTCTAAACAGAACCAAAAATATCATTTATTTTTAAAAAAACATATTTTATTTACTTTTTACAGAGAGGAAAGGAGATGAATAGAGAGTTAGAAACACCGATGAGAGAGAAACATCGATCAGCTGCCTCCTGCACACCTCCCACTGGGGATGTGCCCACAACCAAGGTACATGCCCTTGACCGGAATCGAACCTGGGACCCTTCAGTCCGCAGGCTGATGCTCTACCCACTGAGCCAAACCGGTCAGGGCATGAAAAAAAAAAAAAAAAAAAAAAAAAATATATATATATATCATTTATTAATACAATTTATTTAGTGCCTACTGTATGCCAGACTCTATTCTGGTGATGGAGACCCAGTTCCCAACCAACAGAATTCAGCTTTTTCATCTCAGGATTTACTAGAAAAATAAAATTTGAGATAATTATAGTTCCACGTGCTTACTAAGAAACAATTCATAATACATAATATACATACAATACTATGTAACACAATAATACATAGAAATACAAAATGATCCCGTAAACTTCACCCAGTTCCCCCAGACTTGAATTTTAACGAGAAGATACAAGTAATGGACAGATAAATAAATGAGCAAGGTCATTTCCGATAACAAGAGCCGGGAAGAAGAAGAACAGGGAGAGAGGGTGCGGGAAGGATAAGAAGGTCAGAGAAGCCTTTTTGGATGCGATATCTGAGCAGCAGCATGAATAATGAAAAGGAGAGAGCCGCTCAGAGATTTAGGGACAGAGCTGGCTAAGCACCTGGTCCAGGGAGGGAGGCAAGGACGAAAGCGGGAAGAAGGGGTGTGGAGCTGGAGCATGGGGGATGGGAGGTGTAGGGGGATGAGAAGAGGTAGGGAATAGGCCTCATCACAGCCAGTTTCACAGGCCCGGGCCAGAGTTTGGGTTTCATTCCAGGTGCCATGATTGGACTGAGTCTGACTGCTAGGTGGTGTCAAAAAAGACAGGAACAAAATAGGAAAGCAGAGAAGCCAGTTCGGAGGCCGCTGACTTAGTCCGAGTGAAGAGGATAAAGGCCCGGACCTGCAGGCTAACTGGGGAGAAGAGGAGAAGGGGCCGGTGTGGGACACATCTGAGAGAAAGACCTACAAGGGCTTGCTGATGAACTGGATTCCAGAATCCTTCAAGTCGAAGGCCCAACAGCTTGTGGACATAGCCACCTGGCTGGTGAGGCGTCGTCAGCTGAACACGTGTAATAACAAACTCATTACAGAGCCGCCCACCTGTCTGTCCACCTCCAGCTGCTCATCTCTGTCTTAGCTCGAGGCTCCGCCCAGACACCTGGACGCCGTCCTTGATTTCTTCCTCTTCCTCATTCACAGTAGATCCATCAGTCACAGTCAGAATTCTGCCCTCGGTATCGGTCTCAGGGGTTTCTTATTCCGTAGTTCCTGAATTGCTTTATTTTTCTCTGTCCCCACGGCCAGCTACCACTCGCTGTAAATCACTGCGTTCTCCGGTGGGACCTGTGGCAGCAGTTCCCGTTCCTTCCCCCTGCTTCCACGGTGGCCACAGCCCAAGCTATTATCCACGTTGCAAGGAAAGCGGCCCTTTTACAGGCAAACATCCGGTCACCCCTCGCTCAAACCCTTCAACGGCTCTCCATAACCCTGGCTCTACATTTCTCTACCTTTCAACTCAAATTGCAGGTCTTAGTTTGGTCACTTTCTTTTTTTTAAACACATTTTGATTGATTTCAGAGAGGAAGGGAGAGGGAGAGAGAGATAAAAACACCAGTGATGAGAAAGAATCATTGATCGGCTGCCTCCTGGGGATGGAGCCACAACCTGGGCATGTGCCCTTGACCAGAATTGAACCTGGGACCCTTCCATCCGCAGGCCAACGCTCTATCCACTGGGCCAAACCGGTTTGGTGACATTCTGCACCACATCCATGTCTCCCAGTCTCACACTGCCTCCTCCATTCTTTCCTAGTCTCCTCTATTTGCCTCCAATTGATTCCGCTTGTGGCTGCTCCAAACGTTAGAGAGAATGCATGTAAAGTTCCTGGCATGTACGAGGCGACACATATGCTTAGCTACGTAACTCAGTACTAACATCACAAGGTAGAGAGTATTGTTCCCATTCTATAGGCTCAGAAAATTTAACATAGCAAAAGGTCACGTAGCCAATAACTGGCAGAATCATGTTTTAATTCTAAGTCTTTTATTTCAAAATCTGTGTGCTTTTCACTAAGGCACTTGTAACAAAATGAGAAGTGCTAAGCATCTTGGGAAAAAATAAACAAAATTAAAAAAAAATAGCACAGGAAAATGGGATCTGGGAGGACAGATAAAAATTAAGCATCTGATGCCGAAACCGGTTTGACTCAGTGGATAGAGCGTCGGCCTGTGGACTGAAGGGTCCCGGGTTTGATTCCGGTCAGGGGCATGTACTTTGGTTGCAGGCGCATCCCCGGTGGGGGGTGTGCAAGAGGTGGCTGATCGATGTTTCTCTCTCATCAATGTTTCCAACTTTCTGTCTCTCTCCCTTCCTCTCTGTAAAAAATCAATAATATATATATATATATATATATAAAAGAAAAAGAAAAAAAGAAAAGACAGACAAGAGAAAAAATCTGGGTGTGGGTGGGACACTGTCCTCTCTGATGGAGAGACAGCACCACGGCCTGTAAGCCAAGTCTGCACTGGGGGGTCTGCACTGGGGGGTCTGCACTGGGGGGTCTGCACTGGGGGGTCTGCACTGAGGGCTCTGCACTGGGGGGTCTGCACTGGGGGGTCTGCACTGGGGGCTCTGCAGTCGATGTGGCTGATGTCCCCTTCTGAGACAGCCCGGGGGCCTGGAAGGAGCCCGCAGCTCCTGCCGTGGGCGAGCCTCTGGCCACGGGCAAGGTGAGCCACATCTTTTCTGGGATGCACCTGCTCCAGTAGCAGCGTGGTGGTGTTGTTCTTGGCCTGGTGTTTCTCAGCAGGGGTGCCAGGCGTGGAGGTGGCCGACATACAGGAAGTACCCGGTGGCTGAGAGGCAGCACAGGTCAGAGCTCAGAACTCTCAAAACAGAAGGCCCAGGCTTCGATGCCGGCGCTGGCACTGACCAGCTGCGTGAACTGGCACGGCTTACTGAACCTCTCTGAGCTTCATCAGCTTCGTCTGTGAAACAGGGTTAGTAATGGCACTGAGCACAGAGGGTTGTGAGGACTGAATGAGTTAGTCCATGTGAAGTGGCTGGTACATTAGAAGCCTTCTTTAAAAAAATAAAAATAAAATTATATATATTGATTTTTTTACAGAGAGGAAGAGAGAGGGTTAGAGAGTTAGAAACATCGATCAGCTGCCTCCTGCACACCCACCACTGGGGATGTGCCCACAATCAAAGCACATGCTCTTGAGCAGAATCGAACCCGGGACCTTCAGTCCGTAGGCTGACGCTCTATCCACTGAGCCAAACCAGTTTCGGCAGCAATCTATTTCTTGATGGTAGGCTTTCCAGGCCATGGGATTATTTGGGGATGGAATGGTTGTGAGAAGTTGAAAGTGATGATACTTCTAAAACTCCTCAGTAAACTTCCTTTATTGGAACTGAATTAACTCATATCCATCCTCAAAATAAGAATGGTCTGGATAATTGAGGCCTGGGATCCCGAAGTGGTCATTGGGGAGGGGGTTGGAGCACAGCTGTCATCAGTTTCTCAGCCATTTGTCTGCTCTCCGATGAGAAAGGGAGGAATTGATGTTGGGCATGATCCAATCATTGCCCAGTTAGTAATTCAACTGGGTGAACTGGTTGAACGAGCAAGATAAATGAAGCACTTATGAACTTGGAAAATGCAGCAGAAAAGGATGATCAAGTTCACTTATTTGTCCTTTCTTGCATTGCTTTTGGCTTATTGTTCGTCTTACATTAGATGCTCTGGTTTTAGAAGCATGAATGTCAAGGGCTAACTAAAAATACATTAGTCAATTGTCTTGTCTTTCTGATTTTTTTATCGATCTGATCTCATTCAACCTTACGGACCTAACAACGAGCTTACGGCTTAAACACGGCAGGAACACGAGAGTTTGTCAGATGGCCAGTGGAGGGTCCCTGGAACTAGACACTCACAGGACGTCTCATTTCCTGGTAATTTAAAGATGAGCTCTACTTGGAAGGAAACTTTTACTTCTCTGTCTGCGTAACTCACATAAAATGCAGGAATACTGGGAGTTCTTGGGAAATTAAATTATTAACATTAATGTCAACATAATTTTATAAGTAAAGTCTTCTCAATCACTTGTAAGTAGTTAAGCACTATTTGCTTAAGATGTATAAATATGTCATCTATTACTATGTAGTGAAAAATATTGTTTATGGGGGAAGTAAAAGTGAGCCAGTTTTCCAAAGCTTTACCTGTTTACAGAACACATGGAAACCTGTAAACAATCATTATTCCCCATTATTGAATATTTGCTTTTTTTTTCTATTATAAATAATACTGCATTGAACATCCTTGCCGTCAAATCACCCGGCCAGTGTGGCTTCCTGGTTGAATGTCGGTCTGTGAACCAGGAGGTCAGGATAATTGAGGATTCCTGGTCAGGGCACATGCCCGGGTTGTGGGCTTGATCCCCAGTAGGGAGTGTGCAGGAGGCAGTCGATCAGTGATTCTCTCTCATCATTAATGTTTCTATCTTTCCCTCCCTCTCCCTTCCTCTCTGAAATTAGTAAAAATATATATATATAAGAAAACAAAGAAACAAAAAAAGAAAGAAAAAAAAGTCTTGGATTCCCAGCCCTACAGTCACCGATGCAGGACTTCCTCCACCCTGTCCCGGTTTGGCTGCAGGTATTTCTGGGGGCTCTCCTGAGGTATCCCACACACGCTTACAGAAGAGGCTGTTCCATCACAGACTCACAGATCCCCTCCCACTTTGCGGGAGGCCGCTGTGCGGCTGCCCGGCTCCCTGCCTCACACAGGCCACTTCCCTAGTAATGGTCCGCCTGTCTCTGCAGATTGCTGCCGCGGAAAGAAGTATCTTTCCATATGAACAAATTTAATTATATAAAATCTTATTATTGGTGAAAGATGAGACAGAGGGCCGAAGACCAGGACTACGGGCTTTATAAGAGGAGAAGGACCCCTGCCGGGCAGCCCCGAAAGGGGAGTAGCCACACGTGCAGAGGGGAACACGTCTGTGGAGGGGAGGAACCGGAAGGGACCGGGCTCAGGGCACTCGGCACGTGCTGATTGGTGGTTTCATAGAAGGCACATGGTTAGGCACTCCGGTTCTTAGAATCGCGGGATTAGGGTATATGGCAGGTGCTGATTGGTGATTCAATGTACAGTCCATATAGGGTGCCTGGTCAGGTGCTCAGGAAGGTCCGGGCCGCAGGTGCAGCTTACATCATACTCCATCCATCATTTGTGGGAAGGGAGGAGCTATCAATTGGCTCATGTTGTTTATTTGTACACATCAGTAATC